>NC_091099.1:9872500-10172500 GCF_024713975.1 Paralichthys olivaceus | reverse complement strand
GCAAAGGAAGCTACACGTTGACTGTTGTTTGTGTGGCGTTACTTGCCCGTTAGTTAGCGTTAGCATGCGAATACATTAGTTGTATGTTTTTTACTTGTTTGCATCCATTTGTTATCATCTGTGGAATCTGCCGCTACACAGACCAGCCTGCCCGAACTCTTGTGTTAGCTGTTGGACGTCGCTAGCCTTAGCTCGGGGATCGGTACAATAGCCTCTTAGCTGTAAATATGAGCTCACATCGGACTGACAACACAACATGAAGGATAATCGGAGGCTTCTTTACATTTTGGAAACACTCATTTGGAAAGACACGTCCACGTATTTGTGTTTTCAGCCCCGTTCACGCAGGGGAAGCTAGCTGTGTAGCATGCTAATCGCCAGGAGAACAAATGAGGTCGGTGGAGCGTAGCAGAGACGATCTTTGGCAAATGATGAAGTAGAGACACAACTACTTTTAATAACATTATATAAACAGACTTCGATACTTTGGGCTTTGTTATCCATTGATGCCTGGATACGAGGATCTCACAATGTGAATATAAACAGGATGCAAATTGTGTTTTTGCTGAATAAGTCACGGTTTGCGTGTTTACAACATGTTATACAGTAAAAACAATTCTAAGATAGAATCATTCTAGATTTCAGACGTTGAGAGGAGAGGTGGGTGAAAGGCCAATGATACGTTGTCCTTTTTAAAATACAAGTGTTTTCATCAACCTCGCTCTCTTTGTGGCAGGATTTCAGATTACACGGTGTTTCAAAGTGTTGGCTGCTGACTGCTGCTCACTGCTGCTGCGGTGTGGTGTGTGTGTCGTTGTGTTGCTCCTCGTTAGTCGCAGTTTGCTGCTGAAGTTTGCTTGAACGCTTTAATGACAGCGTGAGCTGCATTGTTTTGTTTTTGTCCTGCAGCGAGATGCTGCTCTCTGATTGGTCGGCCTGTTACCATCCGGAACATGGCAGGGGGCGGGGCTTCACACAGCTGATCGCGGAACAACAAGCGTGCTGTCCGGGGCACGGGGGGCTGGGAGCATGAGGTCCACGGCGGGGACAGGGCGTGTTGTTTTCGTCCTCGCAGAACCAGGGTCATCTAAAACAATTGGACGATTAGTTGATTAGTCAATTTAGTCCGTGGGAATGATAATGTTTCGATCATTGTTTCGATCATTCTGTGTCGTTTTAGATTGTGAAATGTGACGAGTACATGGTGTTTTCTGTTTTTATGTAAAGTTTAGTCATCTTGAGGTTTTTTATCAGACAAAAAACGCCATTTAAAGACGTCACCCTGGCCCTGGCTTGGGTTCTCACAATTTATCAACTAAACGATCAGTTGAATAATCAGAAATGTATGTTCACATCTTATTGTTATTGAAAACAACACGTTTTGCAGCCATGACAACACAGATATCTAGTAGTGCTTCATTCCTCTGTCATTGAGTATGTTCAAGTTAGTTGTTAATCTATTTGTGTATTTACAGTCTTTTAACCAATACCTAATTATTTAAAGTTTAAGTATTTTTTAGACTTGAACACAATCCGTATGAAAACAGACAAATTGACCTAATGACACAAAGATGTTGATTCCAGGATTTACTCGTATTAATTCAATATTTTAACACTTCCTCTTGTTTGTGTTCAGGTAAATAGGTACATTGTTTTATTTTGTGTGTATGCATTTTAAAGCATATTTATCAAAGGTGTGATCATGAACATACAGTCTTGTCGTTAAAAGACACAAACAAGGAGAAAGTCACATTACAGTAAGTGTTTTTGTTTTTCTTTGATGTGATTATAAAATATGGATGAGAGATCTATGAATAGACATCAGGAGTCACTGAGGAAAAACACATTTTCATCCCACAGTTCATGCATCTGTGGACCTTACTCCAACACTTTCCAAACCTGGTGTTTTAACAGAATATATCGTAGTCTCATGTTGTGGCTTTAAATCACATGTGTTGGATTAGAACAGCTGATTCAGGCCACAGCTATGTCACCATCCTTACTAACATCACTATTGTACACATGTACATCAGGCTGAACCAGATTTACTGCCATGACTTTACTGCAGGTGAGGAAATTACATTTCTTTGATTATATAAATGGGCATAGAGCCAACAAAGCACAATGTCATGAGAAGTCAGTGCTCTGAGAGCTTTAGTCCAAATAAAGCTTTTCCCTTGTGCACTTCCTTTACTCTTGAGTGAGCATATGCCTGGTTTCTATGGATAACCCTCGGGGAAAGGCAGGACGGAGAGATGGCCATTTTTACTGCACAAGCCTGCTTCTATAACATGTTTTATTTGTAAGAGCCATCCCATCACATTCAGAGCTACCTTATCTTCTTGGTCAGTGGTTTGAAAGCCCTTTTCTTTGAGTGACTGAGGTTTTAAAACTTTCTTCTGTAAAATATAAATTATCTTGCAGAAATCTTGTGTTATTAATCCGCTAAACTGGCATCATAGCAGTACCATGCTTAGTTTGTTGGGATGGAGATGACAGAAGGATTTATGACAGCATGATGAAACAGGGTGTAACAGTTCCGTCTGTTTTTTGAATTTCCACCCGTCATTGAGTCAGTCTCATGGCCGTTGACTGAATACACTCGACCTTTCTGTGTTGCGGTCACACAGTTGACTCAGTTTCGCGTCTCTTGCTGTCGCCACATGCTGCAATTATGACACATCCTCTCCGCCCAAATCGGAGCTGGAATTAACGTGAAAACATGAGAGTTTACATCAGTCAACAAGTTTTAAGATCAATGCACACAGCATCTCAATGTTTGGTTGTTGATAGACCCTCTTCTAATGTTTGTACCTTCAGTGTTGTTTTCCTGTTCCAATACGTTTATTAACGATAATGAACTATGGTCACCCTCCACACATTCCTTATTTTGTCTAATTACTTTTTCTGGAATTTGACAAATTTGGAATGATTGATGTGTGATTATTATATAGTGTGCAGTGGAAAAGTTCTTATTCTTCTTTAAGTTCTGTTCCTCTGTCCTGACTCATTATGAAGTTGTTTTGTTGCTAAGGAGAGCCCTTGTTTGTTGTCTGAGAGTGGCCGTTGCATTATTGATTTCACCGCCTCATGTTATTGATCCTACGTTTAACTTCTGCCCCAGACAAGTACACACAGAGTGAGAATCTAAAATGTAGACACAATGGAAATATGTTTTGTTGAAAAAATGTGTTTGCTGTTTGGGTGCTTCTTTTCCTAAACCACACGTTCAGTATTGAGAGCAAGCACGAGGTCACGATCCTCAGTGGACTCAACGAGTTTGTGGTCAAGTTCCATGGACCACCTGGAAGTAAGACCCCTTCAATTCTCACATTTTCACATTCATTCGCATTTACCACATTTTGCTCTGTGAAATATCAATCCTCTTAACTACCTCTTGGCAATAAAGCTAATACACATGTTTTCCTAAGGAGTGTGTTAGTTTTCAGAATATTTTGATCAACCTCACTTTTTTCCAGCGCCATATGAAGAAGGCGTGTGGAAGGTTCGGGTGGACCTGCCAGATAAATACCCCTTCAAATCTCCATCAATAGGTATGAAATAATCATCGATAATCAAGTCTTGTGCTGAATCTTGCTGAACGATATAACTGGAATATAACTTTGCCCATCACTATCGTTAAGTGTACTGTTAGTGCTGTCAAACTGCATCATAATTAAAACTTTATTTTCCAGGATTCATGAATAAAATCTTTCATCCCAACATTGATGAAGCGTAAGTAGGACTTTTTAAATACATTTCTTCTTCTTCTTTATTGTTGCTGTGCCCAAACTCTGCTGCTTCCTTTTGTTTTGACAACCTCTGTGAGGCTCTTATTGTGTATGAGTCTCAGTGTTGTGTTTTGTCGTCTCTCAGGTCAGGCACAGTCTGTTTAGATGTCATTAACCAGACTTGGACAGCTCTCTACGGTGGGTCACAGTCACTGCTCTCATTGCGTCACAGCCTTATGTAGTTATACCAGTCACTCAGTTAAACAGTAAGGGCCAATAAATCAACACGAAGTGAGCAGCGTGCACGTCGACAGGAGAGCTGCCTCCAGAGCATCTTGGTTTAATCGGCTTACACTTGAGTGATAGCTGCCTCTTGTATTGAGGTCATAGTCACAGATTAGAAGGTGCTGAGGCTGAGAAGACTCTGAACAGGATGTAGCGAACACACTACCGTTGTTTATTTCTGTTGTTCATGTGAAACTCTGATAAACAGGCCCACGTTTCGGAGATGGCTGAAATCATATCAGAGGGCCAATCAGAGCAGGCTTCATCAGAAAGGTTCAAGTAATAACCCAAATAAAAATATGAACCTGACATGAGCTTCATTTGTCTCCCTTAACATTTAAAACCAAAGCCATAATGTGTAGGAATTGTTTTGTTTTTTAGTGGAAGAAGGTTCAGCTGTAAACAGGATGACTCGGTTATGTAATGAAAGCAAGTCCAGCTTGTTGTAACTTGTGTGGGTTATTTTATTTTATTGTGTACTGACTAATCTTTCTCCCCACATCCACCAGACCTCACCAACATCTTTGAGTCGTTCCTCCCTCAGCTGCTCGCCTACCCCAACCCCATCGATCCTCTGAACGGAGATGCAGCCGCCATGTACCTGCACCGACCAGAGGATTATAAACACAAGATTAAAGGTAGCACACAAGTTTCTTACCACATAATTGTTAAATAGTGGATATACAGTTGAAATAATAATAATACAGTTTAGTTTTAGTTTTTAGATTTTGATTTGTTTGATACGGGCAGATACTGAAATAAGTGAGATACCGATACGATATTTCGGCTGATAAAAAGATTTGGCAGATGTTATAAAGCCCCTAAAAAGAAATGTTTACAGACATTTTACAGTGTAACAATAAACTTTATTATAGATAAAAAGAAAACACAAATACATCAAACTGTATAGAACTTGAATTAGGAAATTATTTTCTAACATATAAACACAAATGTACATATTGTCTGCATTATTTATCCTTTTAATAAGTAAACAAACACAGAGCGATATATCTGACGAAATATGAATCCGTTGAGGTCTACCTGAAATCACCTGACACTGTGTGAAAGTAGTAGAAGCTGCTCTGTTGTTGCTAAGTTACTGTGAACACCCCATGGTCAGCCATCTCTCTCCCTCGTCGTGTTTTTCTTTCAGAGTACATCCAGAAGTACGCCACAGAGGAGGCTCTAAAGGAGCAGGAGGAGGGAGGGGGCGACTCTTCCTCCGAGAGCTCCATGTCAGACTTTTCGGAGGACGAGGCTCAGGACATGGAGTTGTAGTGAAGGGGGGGGGGATCCCGCCCACTTCACCTCACAACAGACTATTATTTCCTAAAGAGCAGAAAAACTCAGTACTATATTCATATTTAAGACAATTTTTTACAGCAAGACAAACGATTTTTATTGCTACACAAGGATTTGCAGTGTGATATCGCTGAATATTAACCCTTACTTAGGAATTCACGACCGCCTGCCCCCTCCTCTTCACACCAACAGCTTAGAAAGGAGTTCGTCATTCAATCCCATGATTCTCAGCGGCTTCAGTCAGGGGCTTTGACACTGCTTGACGGAGTTTGTCCTGAGCAGTGAGACCAACTGGGAGCAGGACTGTGATCGAAACACAACTAGACTGTTTACACTCTGTTTCCTCTTTGGATCCACGACCTGCAGCTCATCAGCTCTTCTGTTGTAACACGCTCTCGTTTTCTTTTTTTAGTTTTTATCCAACATTTCATTTAACTCGCTCACAGACGTCTGCAAATCCCAATCCATTATTTCTAAGCAGACTCAAAATTCAGAAGAGCACCCCCCCCCAGAGGCTAGACCCCAGAGGATCTACCATTACAATCATCACCCCTAAGGAGCTGAGGACCAGAGGAGCTAAGGACCTGAGGACCAGAGGACCTGAGGACGGCGTGGCTGCGGACGCTCTCCCAGCTGACACCTCACACACACCATCAAACAACCAATGCATCAACCATAAAACGCCAGTGTGTGTTTGTATGTGATCCAGGGAGAAGCATGGCGTTTTGATAACCTGTGTCGCAATGACCACTGACCACTCAGCAGAAGTGGGGGACAAGGTTCATGATCCTGATCTTCTCATTTTCAACACCATTCCCCTCCTCCTCCTCCTCCTCCTCCTCCTCCTCTCCGTTTTAGGAAAGTGTTTGTCATTCTCTGAGTACCTTTGTATATTGTGGCATGACACAGAAGTGAAGTTTGTGTAGGGCTTTGTGGAGCTGTAACGCTGTAGACATGAAGAGGATGCCTGCGTCTTCTGTGAGCCGGGCGGGGTTTGTCGGGGGATTAACCAGTTCCTTGTTGAATTGTTGAACTTCTTACATTTGCCTATTGCTTGTGTTGAACTATAATAGGTGTTTGACTTGCGTAGGGATAGTTAGTTTTTTTGCGGGTGGTGAATTCTATCATAATGTATGGTTTAATACTTAATGTAACCCACTAGTTTAAAGACTGTCCTGTGAAGATGAGAAGAGTTAATACATCTTTGTCTGTGGGATAACTCTGATGAATCAAATCCTGCAAAGACGTGTTGCACCCCTGCACCCCCTTCTTATGCAAATCTGTCCCTAGAAGATGATTTACGTTGTCAGACAGAAGTGCTCTTTGTTTCAGCCATTCAACGCTGTCGCATTTCCTTTTGTCGTGCTGTTGATGGTCTGTTGTTTTCCGAGATGGCGGGACCAAATTATAACAAATCTACAAGCCTAATTTTTTTTATATATATATATTTCTCCCCGAAAAAAGAAAAAACATGCAGGAATTCCTCCTCAGACTCGATTTGAGAATAAAGTGTTAGTGTTTTCAAAGTGTCAAACTCCTGCGTGGCCATCTCCGATGAGTTAAAACTCAAAGCACAGGTTTGTTCTTTTTCAGATTCATAGCTTTGGTCCTGATTTAACCCTGAAAAGGTTCACGTGTCTGTCAGCAGTTGTGCAGAGGAGGTGTTAACAGAGAAGTGACAGTTTGCTGTTAAATTTCCTGACCGTCTGTGTTATGCAGCCTCCAAGCCTAATACTTGTTTGCAGCGTGCACTCAATGCACCGCAGACCTGTGTGTAGTTTTTGTTGTTTCTGTAAGAAAGCAAAAGTTATCTTACTTCATCACCATCAACATGGGCTATTCCTTCCTGTTTGGAGAAAAAAAAAGGATTATAGTCAAACTTGAATTAATAAAAAATAATCCCTTTATAATTTTTTTAATGATATCAGGATCTCTTCCACGGTGTCTTGCAAGAGGGTTTACCTTCATTTGAGAATAAGATAGGTTACTAAAACCAGCATGTCACAGTTTTTGACATGGAATTAAAATGTATTTGTTAAATAGTTAAAGTGGCTGGATTTAGCCTTGGTAACCAAATATATGTTGGTGTAAGTCTTAGGAAGACATGATACAGTCAGTTCTCACAAAAACAATCCACTGTCCAGCCTTGTTGTTTGTCATCATCTGGATTCATCAGTGTATTATGTATTTTTTATTAATGAGACATATATCTGATGCCTATTATTTGTTTGAATGTTTTTATTTTTGTCTTTTAAGCCCGATGTCCAAGACACAAGTCAAGATATCCCAGATTTTTTTTAAAAGGCAAAAAATGAATAAATGTGCTTCCCTTGTAACTTGGAGAAAGAAATAAAACAAGAAAAAATAAACCAGAAATGTCGATGCTACAATTCTGTTTATGATGCTGTGTCAGATGTGCTGTGGTCAGAAAATGACTGTTTCCGCCTTTAATTTTTAGATTTTCTGAAAACAAAGACTAGTATATACTCGGGCCTTGTGGCACAAGTCACATACAGAATGAATTTACAGTCATGTGGTGGAGAGAAGTGGTTTTATTCTGGGAAATCCACACCAACTGAATGATTGTTACATTTGTCTCTCTGGCCACTAGATGGCAGCGTTGTCCTTCAGACACGAAGTTACAAACGCTAATTTCTGTTTTTGCCTCATTTCTAACACCTTTACCTTTAAATATATAAACGTATGAAATCACATTGCTAAGGTTTAAATGACCCAGCTCCATATGAAATGTTTAAAGTACATTATTATTATTATTATGTCTGCATTGAGACATTTTGACACGTCAGAAGTAAAATAAATAAATAAAAGCAATGATGTTGAATTCCATTGAGCTGCTTCAGTTTCAGGTTCCTGGTGTTCTTGCTGCCTCGTTGTCACACTGGGACCTTCTACAGAACAGAACGTTTGCAGGTGTGATGCCTGTTATTAATGACGAGTTAAAAAAACAATCAAAACATGGAACAGTAGACATAAAAAAGTTTAAATACTGACATGCATATTATATTTTTGAAATGAATATGTGCTGTATATATATATGATTTTAGTCAGTAAGTCAAAGTGTGAATAAAGGTGGGTTCTGACCCCACAAAACTTTCTAAGAATTAAATTATTTTTTTTATGCTAAGTTCTGGACTTTTCATGACAGAAATGGATTTGACACAGTTAAAAAACAATAATGATGAATAAATAAAAAGCCCACGCACATGAGATGCTGGAGTATGATGCTCTTTGACAGACACAGGCAGACAATAATGATCTCATGAAATATTCATAGGTGTGTGGCCATCGAGCCTCTTTCTGTGCAGGTTTCCTGTTTCACTTTAATTTGGCGTGAGGTTTGCAGCGTATCGCCATGCTGTGTGTGTGCAGATTATTGAAACACAAACTTATTCTTATAGCCGGTGCAACAATGATGATCTGCTCCATGACCAGCTCCTGTATGAGAATGATTTTCAGTTCTGTGTCTTAAAGTATATTTTCCTCATCTGTTTAAGTTTCGGCAAGAAAAAAACAAGGGAAAGGGTTAAAAAAGTAAGAGAAGGTACAAAAAACATTAATAACTTCAGATTTGGAAAATGACCAGAGACAAAACTACAAAGAGGAAAATAAAAACGTTTATTTCTACTGGGGGGTCTTCCTCTGCAGGAGGTGGTGGGGTGCCCAGGGCCCCATTTCTTCATTATCAGTCCATGTCTGCAGCAGCTATGAGGTACAGTCATTAATTTAACAGTGTGATAAAAACAACTGTATAGATCTATGGTATCATTATGAAATACAGAAACTGGTTAATAGTTGATGTTATTCAGATGATAAACTGTAACCGTCAGTGTGGAGCTGCTTTTTGAAAGGTTCAACAACTGTAATCCACCAATTACTGATGGAAACGAGTGAGGATGAGTTTCCTGACCAATAAATCATTGATATCAGAGGTTTTATTTGAATAAATAAAGTCCTGTGTCACAGTAAGTCGAGCAGCAGCAGCAGGCTGCTGGCCGGCTGCGCCTCCTTCATAATGTATGGAGAGGACAAAGGGTGACCGGGTGGATTTCAGCGTCAACTTTGAAAAGAGCCGTAACCCAAACCTGTCCTGTGGCACCATGACGGCTTCACGTCAGCTGAAAGGATGATGCCTCCTTTTCCACTTGCAATCTGGCTAATAATCACCGACAGCAGGTAAATGAGCCCTGCACTCACCTCAGGCTGCGCGTATAAAACGAGGAGCTGAGGAGGCCATGGGCTCAGAGAAACTCCTCAGTCCCGTGAAGGGATGAGAGAGGAGGAGGGGAAGAAAGAGATAAAGGGAGGGAGGGAGAGAGAGGAGCGACCAGCCTGCCTGCAGAGAGATGCCACACCCGGTGGATGCTGGTATGTCTGTTCAACAGGGTTGTATATAGGATGCTGTAGAGGATTTGAAAGTGAACCATTTTTTCTTCTGTTACAATCTGCTTTGTTTCAGGGTTTGTGTAATATAGAAAATCTACTTTAAATTTTTTTTTTTTTTTTATCATAATCCTGATTTTTTTTAATAATTCCAAACTGTTATTAGCAGCAAAGAGGTTTTTCAGTTTCTCTGGCCATCGCCACCGCAGTGCGCGTCCTGTGCGTAAAAGGCGCAGAGGAAACGCGCTGCAGGCCTGTTTCTAATAGAGGCGGCAGAAGGAGAGGGAGGAGGGTGGCGTGGATTACTACTCTGCCACTGGGTTAAGACGCTTACCAACTAATTACCTGTCCACTAGCAAATCCCCTGCCATGCAGACAAGCAGGGAGCCGGGCGGGAAGGAGAGATGGAGATGTGGAGAGTAAAGCGACTCTGAGTGGAGCAGCAGCGGGACGAAGAAGAAGTTTAAAATACTAAAAAGTCAGCGCAGTTCATCCGGATGAACGAGCATCGCATTTCTCATCCGTGGTACAGTTCAGTGACTGTGCGGTTGTGAGGATGTTCTGCTGCTGGGTGCATATGGAGGCTCAGTTAAGAAGTGTCTTCTGGTCCTTTTCTAACTTAAGTGGTGTTGTGAACTGTGAGGATGAGGGATCTGCTTCAAGGTAAGAAGAACACTGCATGTTAAGGTTAACCTTTCTGAATGCATAGGCTACCATCCATATATATCATTATAATCAGTACGGGTCACCACGAGGTAAAAAAAGTTCTTTCAAAATTATGAGTTCATGTTTTCATTTTAAGCAAAAACGTATTATATGATGTAAAGATGTGAGGACTTTATTCCAGGAAGGCGACTACAGAAGGTGTGTATCCTCCATAGAGCCTTGAATATAACAGCATCTGATTCTGTTGAACATTTTCTATCCAACACTCATCCCCAACTAATCATAGAAAATAGAGGGATATGAGATATAAGGAGAAACAAACAAACATGCGACTCAGTCCTACAATTAGTTTTTTTCTGTTTATTCTCTCTCCCTTTCTCTCTCTCTCTCTCTCTCTCTCTCTCTCTGTCTGTCTCCAGCTTTTTACTCTATTGATCTCTCCCGGAAACGGGAAGATGAGCCCCGCATTGGGACCCATTTGGAGCATCTCAAAAATCACTTAGCGCATCATTCCCTACAGCCAGAATCAATCTGAGCGGCAGAGCTGCTCCTTCACCAGGAGCGAGATCAGGGTCTGGCTCACACGGAGGCCAGAAATTGTCTCAAAAATATTTGAACCACAACAACAATCCAATGGTAACTTTTAGAGGGGTGCAACTACAGCCCTAAGAGGATTTGCTTAAAGAATACGGTGTGGACTGAGAAACAACCACAGGCCGGTACGAGCCGGCTGCAGATGGCAGGTTGGATTGACTTCCCATCCAGTAAGGTAGACATAACAGAATCATTGATTACAACAGTGATTATGATTCTATCTGCTCACTTCCACTGGACTGACAAGACAAGAAAAGCAGTGAAGATGTTCAGGTTTTGATTCAGAGGCTGTTGGCATGAGTGGGCCTGCCCTCATATCTCCTCCTGTTCTGTGTATGGCACTGGTAGAATTCACTGTCACAGCACACAATCAGTGAATTACCATAGGGCCATAAACAGAGTAGAGACAGATCCATCGTGTCCACGTCCAGATTCTGCTTTAACTTCAAAATGTAGAACAACAGACGGATCCAGTCGTAACCATTTTAAAAGACGCTTCCCATCTTCTTTGCCCATTTTGGCACTAGCACATTTTTGCTTTGTTTGTCGTACTTTGAGCAATCATGTGTAGTGCCAATATCGGACGAGACAGATTCTCAGCTGTTCATAAACATCTTTTTCTGTGTGAGAGAAACACCCAGACAGTAGAGGGAGGGAAGGATGAACGATGGATCCGATCGATTGTGCCGTGCATCTCAGATATCAACGGTTGCGATGGAGGCCCTCCCTTCGTGCTCTATCTCTGAGACGCTGTCCCATGTAACCTGAGCCTCAGCCATCACACAGATCTGGTGGCTTCGACTCTCCCACAGTGTTTGGCAATGGTAGAACTCACTCTGGTGGGCTGGAAGGATCCGGTGGTTCTAGACTTGCCAACAACTGACCGAGAGCTTTTTACCATTTGGCCCTCGGCCATCGTCCCAGGACCCATCACACAAGGAGGACGATTCTGTGTCCAAATGTCTTAGTGGCAGGTTTGGGGTGTAAAGTAAGTGAACAACAAACCACAGAAGAAGATTAGCACAAGTCCAGTGAGTCTGTTCGTTAGAAAAACATCAGAGGACATTACAGTTCCTCTTTGTCCTGCCTCCCTCAGATGTATGGCGTCCCTCAGGGTTGTCTCGGCCACACTTAGCTGATCATGACATCAAACCCTGAGTGTAATCTTAGACCTCAGACACTGAAGGTATGGACCAGAGGAGACCTTTGACTAGCCGGCCCAAACCCATAAATCCATACACAGACCATTAAGCACTGACCTGACTATCATCTGCCCTGATCAATAAATCAATGGTGTTCATGTGTTTGGCTGTGGAACCAGCCTGTGGTTGTAAACCCTCAGTGTTGCTGTCAGCGGCGACAGCTCAGCTCGTGGTGCAACCGGATCCTGTTCAGTCACAGAGGGTTTGAGTCGAGGCGCTGCAGAGGTTCAACACAAGTGATGTTAGTGCTGCGTCAAACCATTAAACCAAAAAGATGCATCAGTACATTAGGGATGCAGCATTATTAAGTCCTGTTGTTTGTATCAACCAATCCTACTGCACTTTACAGCAGCTACCATTAAGGTGTCATCCTCAGTGTTGTTTCTGGGAATTTTCACTCCAACACAAATTACACACAGTTTAAACCTGGTTCTTATCACTTATCAGTTACACATGCTCAAACATCAATCCCCGAACCATGTCTGATTAGTTTAGTCAATATCTTTAAATGATTCTTTAGGAAAAAGGGGAAAGCATGTGATAATCCATCGAACAGTTTTTGTGTTTTCCGGCTGAATAACAAATAAACAAAAAAACTTACCAATGAAGATGAAAACATTGCCTCCTCGGTGGAGGTAAATAAAAACAAAAATATGTCCCTCACATTAGCCTCAGAAATTTTACGGAGAATTAAAAGTAAAAACATGTAGAAAATTTGTGAAAAAAAAACTGGAAACTGAAACACTTTGATCAACAGCTTCTAACATCCTGGTGCTATTTCTACTTTCTGGAAAACACTCAATGGTTTTCTATTAAAGATAAAATCTCATTTAATGTGTATAAAACAATGAACACATTTAGGAATTGTCTTTGGATGCAACCTTTAAAGTTCTATCTTGGATTTAAACATTTTATGAATGAATAGAATGGCTCTTAGTAAAGTTTATACCCAACATTCCCCTTAAATTCAATCAAGATGGACCCATCATGCAATGTTAAAGAAAGTTTCAAAATAAATCCTGGATCCAGTCCTTGAATCTTCACCTAAAGTGAATGGGTTCTCCACTGGCTCATACTCCACCCTCCACAGATTTTGCGTAATCCTCCTAGAGGATAGACAAACAGCAATGACACATAACCTCCTCGGTTACGTTTTATTCTGTGTTAAAGATTAACAACAGGTTGAGAATATACTTCAGGGAACTACAACAGGAGTGTATTTAGTTGGAGAGCAGCAGGGGTCAGGAGGAAGACGAGAGGAAGGCCAATCCCGGATAAGAAAGAGAAAATCTACGCAGTTTAGAATAAATCGAGAAATGATCCGCAGTTTAAACAAAAGTAACGAACAATCAAACGAGGAGCAAACGTTTCACTGTGTCTGTGAGGAGTTAGTCTGGTTTGGGGCTGTCTGAGCAGCGAGCGGCTGATATGCGTTGATCGTGTTTCAGTACGAATGTGATGAGTGTCCATTATGGCCGCCTGCAGAGGATGTGAGGTTAAGTGGTGCCAGTGGACGCAGAGAGAGGAAGGAGGGAGGGCGGCACACTGACAGCTGGTGCGAGTGATTAGACCTTGTAGTGATGCAGAGACGGCATCAAAGCTCTTTAGGGAGAATCCCTGAACAGGGAGGAGGCAAGGACACACACACACACACACACACACACACACACACACACACACACACACACACACACACACACACACACAACTCCCCCTCTGACCAGTGGTAATACAAGAGAATGAGGGGTGTCGTTAGATTAGATCGGGTGTGGGAGTTAATGGATCCCCTCATTAATCTCTTACACTAATGGCTGTTTATCTGTGTGTCAACTGTTCCTTTGCATTGCTCGTGTTGCTTTGTCTGTTACAATAAAGATATTTCAAACAAAAATCAACTGCCTGGTGAGTTTCAATTCATAGGATTGTAGTTCACGATACAACAGAGAGGAGGTGAACTGCAGAAGTGATGAAAGGTGACCTGAAAGTCAGAAAACTGAGCCAGAGTTGGCTCCTGATTTATCGTTGAACTGATTTATTTATTGTCACTGTGACGAAACGTGAGGCGGTAAAATAGAGAAGTTTTAATAATCAGAGAGAGGAAGAGGAGGAGGAGGAAGAGGGACTGTTGGTATATGTGACTCACCTTCAGTCTGATGTCCCACAAAAATACAGTGAACAGGTCAGTAAGGACCTTCAGACACACACACACACACAAACACAAGGAGGTGCTGGATTACAATAATCCAGGAACGGGGGGGTATTTTTAGTTCTTCATGATCAGAGACAGACAGGATGCAGCAATCGAGGAAAACAGATAATGATTCTCATACGACCGGCAGTTAATTAATTATTGTTCATTTCCATGAAGAGATTTTCAAACTGATTTTACAGCAGAGAGAAAGAATAATCAATGACACAGACAATTTCTCCATTCATCAATCATGTGTTGTTTCCAATCTACACATGATGATGGGATTAATTGTTATTGATAATATCTATACTATCTACATATTGTAAATCTTGGTCATGTGGACCCTGTGGGGATCCATGTTGTCTATTTCATGTTCTTTCAGTTTGTATCACAGAATCAATAACTGGAATCTGTTTCCAGCATTAAAGTCATTTTTCTTACCAAAGCTCAGTCTGGACATTTTTTATTTAAGTGGATATTTGTATGTTAAAATGCACAGCACCCCAAACACAGATCACTGTGATGTATGTTCACATCGTCACATCATGGAGAATTTTCTTAATCCCAGTTTAAATTTAGGGTAAATTATGCTCTTACGCCCCCTAGAGGGAAAAACAGTCTCCCATAATTGGATTGATCATTTGAACCAATTTTCATTATTTTTAGAGTTTAAAAGGAAACAATCTGTATTTTATGGAAGCCCATTTCTGCCACTGTGATGAAAAAATAAAAATCATTATGATGAGAAACCTCATAGCTATGACAAGTCTTTAAAAAGTCTCCAAATATTTTATGTACAATTGAAATCGAATTTAGATACAAACACAGTATAAATAGACAGACAGAGATAGAAGTTGAATTCACTACCTTTTGCACCTAACTTTTCATATTGATTCTACATTATTATAATAATTACTGCTACTAAAAAAAACAATTAATTATCATTACTTCATCCCACAATGGGGAGATTTGCTGTGGTGCAGTAATAATAATGATAGTCAACAAATAGACATTGGTAAAAGTAATAAATAAGCAAACATGCAATATAAGAGCAAGGAAGCTTAAAAAAGAAATATAATAGAAATGTTATATACAATAGAAACAGAATATATACATTATATTATATTATATACATTAGCCATTGAATTCCACAGATAGGAGTGAGTATTTAATGGATAATTAATATTGTAAAAATAATATCAAAGACATAAAATCTTTCCTTTCACCACTTTTTAATTGATGTGTGAATCAGTGATCCCGCTTTTCCGGTTTTAAATACGGAAGAGGAGAAGTCATGGTGGCGCCTCCATGTGGAGAGATGACCGCACAGCAGCCAGTCCAGCAGCAGTCTCCGAACTAACAGCTGATCTCAGACTCTTCTCTCCTGTGAACATCCGGTGAGTCCAACAGTCACTTTACTTCTGATTCTTCCAGACATTTGTTTGAGAAGAAGTTTCACTGGTGGAGGAAAAGTTTCTTCTGTTTGTTTATATTGTTTTTGAATTGGAAAGCGAGTTCACTCTGCTCAAAGTCGAGAAACAGAATAATTTCAACTGATTAGTTTGTTGTTTATCCCCTGAAAGAGTTTTTGTCTTGTTTGTTAGTTGATCTCTGGATTCTTTATCTTATCATTCAGACCTTTTCTTTTCGCACCACTTTAAATTGTACTTGTGTGTGTTTGCAGACAGAAATGTTTGTTGATTCAACATGAAAAATGTATTTGTGGTTGAAGTTGATTCAACTTTAAAGAAGTATCTTCAGCGTCTTTACATTTTGAAACAGAGTCACTGAATCACTGAGGGTCAAGTTTTTACATTGAAGTAACATGTAATGAATATTGTGTGACCAGGCCGACGGCCTGTCACTACTCAGGATTTTAAAGTCAGTGAGGATTGAACGTCCATTGTTGAAGAAGGGAACTCTGAAAACTGTATTTTACATATGACATTATCTCACTGTGATGCATTCAAGTTCTGTGGACTTAGACAATAATGATCCGTTTTTATGAAATCAGGAAGTAAATCAGGAAGTCACTTCTGGAGGGAAACGGTAAAGACCTCACCTCAAGGCCTCACCTGCAAAAACATAAATAAATATATTGTTCCGTTCAAACTGTGAAATGTTCCCATCAGCGCTCAGCAGCCTAAGTTTGAATCTTTCAACTGAAGAAGCACAAACTGGCAGATCAGAATTTTTTAACTTCTTTCACTGACTTCACTCAGATGTTCAACTTTAAGGTGAGTTTTAAATCCTTTTTTAATGATTTTTATTTTTTCATTTGAGGTGTTACTTTACAAACACATAGAACTAAGTTAATTGTAACCACTTTAAGTGTATTATATACAGGACATATTTTTAATGTATTGAATAATTTGTGTTCAACAAGCAAAGTGTTGTTGAATTTCACTTAACTCACTGTTTCATTTGCAATATTTCATCTTTTCATATATTTGATATTCTAAGTCACATATAATTATTTTGTAAGTTACTGTCAGTTACTGGCAATGTTTGTATTTCACAAACAATAAAAAAAGATTAAGAAATGTGTAAAGAAGTAGATTTGAAGTTGTGGATTCTGGGAGACAATTATTTGCTGTAGATGTTTTTAATGTGTCAGTGTTGCTTCAGGCTGATTGATGCAATGATTCAATATATTTTCACTAAATGAGAACTATGACACCTTGTCTCCCTGTTCTCAGTCTGCAGGTATGTGACTCCAGAGCTGCACAATCCAGATCTACTCAGCTACAATCTATTATACATTATTATCATTGTGACTTCTTACTTACTGATGCTGCTGTCATTGCTAGAGTTAAATGATATTACATTTTTTAATCTATTATTGTAAAACTGGTATAGTGCTTGAATACAACAGTTATCTCCCTCTGTCAAGTGTCACCAAGAGTTCATTGAAATAATTAAATTTAGTGATTGCTTGGAGTGTGACAACAAATACAACTTTAAAAAAGGGCAAGACTCTTCTTTTTATTCCATTTTATGACTCAAGTTCAATTGTAGAGATAAACGTGTTAATATTAAGTTACAGGACATGTGACATTAGACTATTCTATGTGTATTAATGTATTTACATGTTCTTTCCTCAGTGATAAGATGTTGTTGGTAAAATATATTTTATTGATTCTTGCTCTATAGTCAATAAGCATCATTATTTTTGATTAGAAGTGAAGATAATAAAACATTCAGCTCTTTGTGTTTGTCTTTACATTTTGATAAGTTTATTCTGGATTTACTGTCTAACTCGGAACAGTTTAGCAGAGATGCTACCACACATACACAGAAAAATAAGTGATCTTCAGACAGGAGGGGGCGCCAGTGCTCTGTGACTAACATGAAAATCCACGAGAGCTTGTCTGAAGAGCTTCTGTCCTTCAGCTTCACAAGTTAATACCTGTTAAAAAAAAAAAAAAAAATGTATCAAATACAAAAGTCAGAGGTGTGTATTATTTGTGTGAGCACCAGTGATCATGTCCTCACCTGTAGTAGTTTGGTTTGAAGGGCCCTTGTTTGCTGATGCCCAGATACTTGGCCTGATCATCATTCAGCTCTGTGAGGTGAGCCTCAAATGTCGGCAGGTGAAGACTGGCCACGTACTCATCTGAAAATACATCACATACACTTCATTATGTTCAAACTCACTCAACCCTCTGCCTGTTTACACGAGGGGAACACTAACGGTGTGTGTTTCAGGGTGTGTGAGCAGAGGACTTGCCCATCTTCTTTGGCAGCAGGTAGACGTCCTGTTTGTATCGTCCCTCCGGAGCATTGTAGAGCTCTATGAGAGCCAGAGCCTGAAGCACAACAAAGTTCCCTTTAACACGTGTACAGGTGGGTTCTGATACACGGGAAGAAGAATGAATAGATCCCTGTGTTTGTTTATTAAGTAAACCCCTAAAGACGGTGTTATCGTACCTGAGTTGTAGCAGTGATGGAGAGGACAAACGACGGCACTGTGGAGCAGCTCAGATTCAGCAAACCACCCTGAGAGGAAAAAATTGAAAACTGAAAAATAACAATACGACACAACCCACTGATCATAACCTCACGGAATGTGTATTAAAGAAAGATCAACTTTAACGAGAGGGGCATTCTGAGTCAGGTCAAACAACCACAGCCAGACCTGATCTGTCCAGTAGATTTTAACTAACAAACAAACAAACAAACAAGCAGATGAAAACACAACAGAGGTGAAAATGTTCAGGGAAATCTGTTCTTTCTGCTCGACTAATCAGCACCGAGCCCTTCAACCACAGAAGAAGGCTACTGTAGTTCCAACACTTTCAAAATAAAATTCTGGTAATGAACAACCTAACAGACTAAAAACTGAAATAATAGTTAAAATTCACTCCTCACCCACCTCCCTGGTTTATATTGAACTTACATTACATTTCATTAACTCAGCGTTAAAGTTTTGGTGTTATTTGTATTCATCAGACAAACTCTACCTGAAATATATGATATATAAATGCCATCTATACTTGCATGTATCTATCACAGATGGGTAGTGCAGTGGTACGGCGGATAGATAGATTCCGTGTTGTTAGCTGTGTATTAGACAGGATAATGTGCGGAGAGCCAGTTAATTAGAGCAGCCCCTTCAGGATGTATATATTTCACAGTAAATGTGTCTCTGGGTATGATCCCTCGGTAGTGTTGTGTGATAATTGCAGTACTAACAGTATCATCACCTCAGCCAGCAGGACAATTCTCTTGCCGTCGGGCCAGATCACATGGTCCACCTGAGGCCTCACACGCTCCCACCTCAGCTCCGCAGCCTGCAAACTCACCTGGGAGGCAAATGTTTCACACACACGACCGTATGAACATGTAGAGATCTACACACACATAAAAAAACACACAGGATCACACACAATCACTGTTTTTACCAAATCGATCTCAGTGTTGGAGTGTCCCATGTTGCAGACGATGCAGCCGTTCTTCATTCTGTCCAGATGTTCCCTCCCCACCACGTTTTTATTCCCTGCAGAGAAACAGATTAAATTGCGTCTGATGAAAACAGACATTAATGTGATGTAGTCTATTGATATTCCCAGTGAGAGTATGGATTTGTAAAGTTACCAGTGCAGGTGATGATCACGTCCACCTGTCTCACCATCTCACTCAGTTTAATCACTCTGAAGCCGTCCATGCTGAGGAGCAAGAGATGAGAGAAAGGGTTTTATATACAGGGAAACACTTCACATCTGTGCTGATAAAAGCTTCCTCCATTCATACCAGGCCTGAAGGGCACAAATGGGATCCACCTCTGTGACGTACAGGACTGCACCCAGTGCTCTGAGGGCGGCGCAGCAACCTTTACCAACCTACGAGGAGAGAGAAGAAGAACGAGGAGACAGTGACTTAAATTTAAACTTAATCATTTTAGACTTGAGTTACCCAGAAGCAGTTTTACTCACCTCCCCATATCCACACACCACAACCTGTTTTCCTCCAAACATGACGTCAGTGGTTCTCTTCAACCTGAGAGAAGAGTTCAACAGTCAGATCACTGCACCAGTGTTTTAACCTGTTTAACATCACAACATGAGTCCTCACCCGTCCAGTATGGACTCCTTGCAGCAGTACAGGTTGTCAAACTTCTGCTTGGTCACTGAGTCGTTCACATTGATGGCTGGGATGCACAGTCTGCCGGCTTTTGACAGCTGGTACAACCTGAAACAGTCATAGACACGTGTGAGCCGGAGAATAATGTGTAGAAAGGCAGAAAGACTGGAGCATTGTGGGAAACTAACCGATAAACTCCCGTAACACTTTCCTCCACGATGCCTTTGACCTTCTTGAACAGACTCGGGTACTTCTTATAGATCCAGTGGGTCAGGTCGCCTCCATCATCCAGAATCTGACAATGGAGACAAAAACTGATAAACTGCACAATCTTTGTAGCTGCTAAGCATAAATGGAAAGTACTGTTCACCAAAACTAAATAAGGTTTATTTTAAATCAATAGTTTCACTTTGATTTGTAGAGATTTGAAGATATTGATTGTAAAATGTTATTATTGTACAAAAATGTATGGAACAAACAATAAATATAAAAACTGGTAACATTTCCTGGGTAAAATAAAAACCTTTGGTTTACACTCCAGGTAAAAAGAATAGAAATAGTCTGTTTCAAAGAGCTGCACAGTTATTGTTTTGTGCACAGTACCATGTTTGGCTGCCAGGTCTCGGCTCCCACACATCGGTCAATACACCACCAGAAGTCGTCCTCTGATTCTCCTCTCCACGCAAACACTGAGGTGCCTGAGAGTTTCAAGAGAGGCACAGAGAGTGTGATGAAAACAGAAAGTGAAGAAAATGGACCCAACAAGAGACAGTCGTACGGAGGAGCAGCAGGTAAACATCTGTTTGTACCTCCTTCTGCCAGAGCAGCAGCAACAGCGTTCTGGGTGGAGAAGATGTTACAGGCCGCCCAGCGACACTGAGCTCCCAACGCACACAGAGTCTCAATCAGCACCTGTAAGACACAGACAAAGACACAGTGGGTCATATGTCCAACTTCCATCAGTCCTCCTGAACTCTGAAGATAATAATAATAATGACTTAATTTATATAGCACCTTTAAACGCAGGGTTTGAAAAGTCTTGACAGAAAATAAACTTACGGGCAAAATGCATTTACACTGATCATGTAAAAGCAGTAACTACAGTGTGTGTGTGTGTGTGTTGCACTGACCGCCGTCTGTGCAGTGATGTGTGTGCAGCCCACAACTTTGGCTCCGGCCAGAGGTTTCTCTCCACCTGCTCTTTTCCTCAGGACCATCAGTGCTGGCATTTCTAAATGTCACAGACAGAGTCAAAACTATCACAGACATCATGAACAGTCTTCATAAATGATAAATATTGTTGTATTTATGACATTTTCTTTATCTTTCTTGCATAAATAGAGGGATTGTGTGTTTTCACCTTGTTGTGCGATCTCTATCTCTCTGCGTCCAAAATCAGCCTTCTTGATGTTTTTGATGCAGAAGTCTGAAAGGCCTTTGGAAGTCTTCTGAACTTTGCCTTTGGGAGATGACTCATCCTCTGAGCTGTCACTGCACACTGCAACACAGACATTACACATGTGTATAAGAATCATCAGCTGATGTACAACAACATCTTTCAACAAAAATGGTTAAAGCACTGCAGAGACATGGTTTGTTGGACGGCTTGTATTTGGGTCTGGTTGTGTTGTTTCTGATGCCATGTTTGGTATCAGACTCCAACCAGGCGAGTCTTTCCTCTGAGCCTTTGAAAGGATCCTTTTCCATAAACTCTGGCAGCGATTGACATGTTTGAAAAAGGCTCACAGAGCCGATTAGCACCAAATTAAAGAGACGTCATTCTTCAGAGGACCTTTCCTTTTAATTAAGATTTAGCTGAGGGAGGAAGCAGGGAGGCTAATCCTCAAGGCCTGTAGTTCTCGTGCTGCTGGGATCACAACCAGCTCAGTTTATATTTCAAAGACATGTGATTAGAATTAAGCGTGTGTGTGTCTGCATCTGCATGTTTCCATACCTGAGCTGTGGCTGTCTGTAGACGACTGTGAGATGGAGCGAGACAGAGAGCGACGACCTGTCTTGGCGGCACGTTTGTTGAGTTCTTGCTTCTGGTCAGTGAACTGTATTCGCTGTGGAGACAAGAAAAGAGAGACACAAACACACAGAATACGCACGATGAGAAGGAGACCATCAGTTGTTATTCCACTGCAGGTCACAACATTATGATGCAGACACATTTGCACATAAGCACATCAAGGCAGATTTACTAGGAACCACCATAATTCTCTCATTGCTGAATCTGATGCTGTCTCACCATCCAGTGTGGCTGTCTGAAGGCTGAGCAGCTGCCACACGAGTCCCACTTGGCCATGTTGGCTCCCTGGCTGCCAAGTCTGACTCTGCTGCCTGAGCTCTGAGAGTCCGGCTTCAATAAGGAGAGCATCGGCATGCACACCCCCAGACACACCCCCAAACTGACCCCACCCCCCAAAAGTACACATGTGCATGAGGTATTGGAAGATTAACGGCTGCAAGTTTGTGTACGGAGCTCCTTTATCTGGGCCTCTACTCTTACACACGTACACATGGATTGATTGAAGGTATTCAGTTAAAGGGATCCTCCACCACTTTTACATGTAAAGATGAGTTAAATGTTCAGTGTGTTAGACTTAGGTGAAAGGGAACTATTTGCAGAAACTGAATATAAAATAATCCTAGGGATGTTTTCACTAGTGTGTTTCATCTAAATTGTGAGAATTGTTTTCTTTACCCTAGAATTGGCCCTTTGTATTTAGATACTTTATATTTACATCGGGAGTGGGTCCTCTCTACGGAGACCGCCATGTTTTTTTTTTGTCCAGACTGGACAAACTAAACATCACCTCTACCACAGGTTCTCTCTCATGTTTGGAAGGGAAGGGTGAGGTGAGGGGTAATCAGCTGCAACATGCAATGTCAACACTAGATGTCAGTAAATGTTACATACTGAACCTTTCAGGTACAGGGGAGTGGTCACCTGTTGGTGAAAAGTTGTGTGTGGCTCGGGAGGAACTTAACTCTGCAATCATGGTGATAACATCAGGGTTGTTTTGGCATCAGGCCTGAAACAACTTTACAAACTGGCAATGTAGTTTGAAAGGTCTAATGACCAATGCTATTGAATAGCACTCTGGGAAACGTAGGATCCAGTTGGAGTTTAATCCATACTAGGGACTAAAAGTTAGTATGTCTTAGCTGCAGTTTTTAACAATTTATCAAGTGCCCCAACTTCATTAAAGAGTATTGTTAAATTACTGGAATAAACTTTAAAGGGGTCCAATGAGTAGATGACCTCACAGTCATCAGTGTTGGGGCAGGTTTAAACATTTTAAATGTATTTTACTACTGATTACTGAATACATGCCATTTAATGTAAAGGTAAAGTTTTCTAAAGTCGTAGCTTATATTTTAAATACTTTGGATTTGTTCCACATTTTCTTTGCATGTAATAGTGCGAGTGAATGTGGTATTAACTTATTACCCAGGACTGACTCTGATGGTGATGTTTAATCAGGCATAAAGGATGATGACTCCATTTTATCTTGACCTTTTTCATTTTCCACTGCGTTACTGTAAAAACACTCAAGTTGCCTAGCAACTAATCCTCAAACACCAGAAAAGGCTATTAATACCTTCTCTGTTTTTCCTACAGATTTAAACAGGTGAAAAAGATACAATTATATAAATCTGTGATGCTGCACATTATGAAGAGGCTAACTCAAACACCAATAGGCTGTTGTTCTTTAATAGTTGTTTTTAAGTTCCAAGACATTTAGGAAATACGTTGCCAAATGTAAGGTAGCTACATATCATGCATGTTTATAGATTTCTCTCCACAATTTGTTTGTTTGGTTAACCAATCAAGCTAGCTAACTAAACAACTAACTACTATTTTTATATTTTTAGACATTCAGACTACAATCCATTGATTTTGGGATGCAACTGTATCCTGATTAACATCTATTTAAGATGATACAGTAACTAGATACGTTCCATAACTCTCCAATGCTAACTGCATGTAGAAGTCATATGGATTTAGTGTGAAGCTAAGAGTAAGTGACATGAAAATATTATAATGATAAAGTGGTGAGCCTGAATTAAAACTCGACGACAGTATCAAGTCAATTATTGGAGGTTCATCACATCAGCCTGACTGCAATTCCAGGTATTTTAGAAATAATTCTTGCAGCAAACTTTTATTCACTCATGTGACATTCATTACAGATCCATTAGTGAAGAAAGTGATGCTGCTTCTCAAACTGAGCCTTTGAGTCCTCGTTAGCCACAATTAAACCTGAGACCTGTGGACGTCTGAAAAGAGGATTTCTGTGGAGCAGCCGTCTGCTTTCCTCTGACTTTGTGTTATTAGATCACATGAGATCACAGAGGTCACCATATTGTCAAGGTGACACAGTGAGGTCCAGCTGAGGTAATCAATTAACAAAGATTTGAAAAAATCACTTTCACCTCATTAAGAAAATCTAATCTTCCTTTAGTGTTCCCTTAAATCCCAGCTAAGGTTGGGTGACAATTGTTTCAGGCTGATTTAATCTATATGCAACAATATTTTTTAAAATACAGACTTGTGTTCAATTCAACTTTTGAGTAATGATCACTTGAATACAAACATTTGAGTACAGCAGGTTCTTACTCAAGCAGCCACTTAATGTTTAACAGAAAAAGACATTAAGCTGTGACCTGGAGCGGTGGGAAGTGAACTTAATGGTCATAAAACTGACTCTTACAGAGATCACAGTTTGAATTCACGGCTGGCTACTGTGAAAGTACAATGAAAAGACAATTCATTATTTTGTGGTTGTGAAAACAGATTCTTCAGAGAACAAGGCTGCATTGATTTGATGTTTTCAAGCACAAATAATGACTACGGCTATTCCATTTCTTCTTCCACATTACTCTGTGTTTCTTTGACAAAAAAACTCATGGCTGTAGTAGTTTAACATGAAGGTATATTTTAAAAGTTTTATGTACTTTTAAGGATTCCCATTAAAACAGCCTCTATCTGAAGGCCTGGCTCGCTGCCCTTCATAACAAAACTCCAATTAACTTTTCTTATGAAAGTGCCTCTAAAATAAAAGCAGTGATACCTTGATACAGATGGACTGCACTGCCTCCTGGTCCTTGGCTTTAGTTATGTTCACTAGACTGTACACTTTCTTCATGCTGGCAGGCCGCTTGCTCACTGACAATCTGAAAACCCTGCAGTGCTGCGAGCTGATGCTGTTGAACCGATTACACAGTTACACAAAGTGACGCTTTTAAGCCACGCCCGGGCCTCCACTGGCCCAGGTGACAGGTGGAGAGAGGACAGAGACGAGAGCGGGGAAGTGAATGGAGTCTTTGTGAGGCCCACAGAGGAGAAAGGAGACACAGGCTGCCGATGGAGAGAAGGATGAAAGAGTTCAGTGAACGGATGAATATGAGTATAAGCACAGTAAAGTGCTCTCTGCTCTCAGGCTATATAGGCAGCACATGCATGACCATACATTCACTTTGTGAGTGAGAGAGAAAGAAGAAGGCAGCTCTACCCTCAGAAGAAACAGAGCGAGGAAACAAAAGCCTTACAGTCGAGCGGTGGAACAGCAGTCATCTTAGGTTTCTACTAATAAATAATCAGACAACACACCTGGAATTTACTGTTTTCTCTTTGCTTAATGATCCAGCAGCTTTGCAGTGTTACTCTTTTAGAGGCAGCTATACCTGCCTCTCCACCTCCGCCCTCTTGTCCAAATATGGTATCATTTTGCTCCAAAGTGCCAAGATGGTGCTGGTCAAATTCAAAACTCAGCTCTAAACCAGTGGGTGACATCACGGCATGTTGCCACTTGGGCATGCCTCTGATTTTACACTCATCAGTTGTACCATCATGGACAGAACCACAAAGTCAGGAAGGGGTGCTGCATAAGGGAGTGATGTGACCCGGGAGGGGGAGCCAGAAGAAAATACCGAACTGGCAACCTTTGGCACCACTGTTCCACCATGTTTGTACCTGTGCCTGTTTAAAAGAGTGCCCCATCAATGCGCCCTTACACTCCAATAGTCAGACTCAAATAATTAAGTATCTGAATTCAATTTCGCACACTGTCCAGTTATAAGCTAAAAAAAAGCATCACACAACTTTTTTCTACATATACAGCTTTACTCCTCGAGATCTACAAACAGCTTTTGATGTGTGAAAAATGTGGAGTTCTCCTTTGAATCTCTGTCTTCATGTCAAACATTGACGGAGGCCTTTCCACAGCAGCTAAAATCATTAACAGTCTGAGTATATGCAGATCCACGCTGCCTGTGGAGTCAGACTCATGAAGTTTAGCAGTGTCCTTGCTCACCATGTCAGTCTTCAGAGCTTCAGTAACCATCCCAGATGCCTCGGCTCCGTCTCGGTCTCGACCCTGAGGAGACCACCTGCTCTCTGCTGCCTTCAGCATCTGCAGCAGGTTGGGGCCACATTTTCCTGCCTGATCTGTGGAGCCCGGAGCATCCCCCTCTCCCATCCCTCCATTCAGTCCAGCTCTGCCCTCCACCTGAGGTTCAGGATAATCTTCAGGTAGAGGCAGCTCCTCCCAGGAGGGCCCTGTCTGGTCCTGTCCGTCTGTCATGTCTCCTCTGACTGTCAGTACTGCAGTGAATTAGATTCCTGCTCCTGAATGTGACAGTAAAGCAGGTGACAGCTCAGCCGTACACCGCCCACATGCATGTGGTACTTCCTCCAGCTAAGAGTGTGTTTTTACTCCAAACAGCAGCGGTTCTGGGGTTACTTTAACTAAATGTAAAGTAGATAATTAGTCATGGATGCAGTGTGTACACGGTAAACACTGATGTGAGCAGTGCTTTTTGACACAGAGCGATATGTAACCTGGAAAAGCAGGAATGTGACTCCTGAGTGAAACCGAAGTGCCATCGACGTAGACATGGACGAGGACCCTTGTACAGTCCGTGGTGTTGAGTCTCTCCGGTTTATGCAAATAAAAACTACTTAATATATTAACAAGTGTGAAGCCGCTTCGTGTTTTTGCGTTATCTCTGATAGCAGCTGATAACAAAGACACACAACAAACCAAGGGTTACATTATAAACAAACACACGTGTTTACATTAAACTCCAGCATCAATAGTGGCCTCATGGTCACAGACCACCTCCGTGACGAGTCTAATGATAACAGACAAGTGTGTCAGACAAAATGGAAAATGTACACAAATAAACCATATTATTTATCAGGCTTGAATGTGGAAGTTTGACATGTTGAAAGTTGTCGGTTTGGGAACATCTGTCAGGGAATGTTTATATTGGTGATTGAAAGATCTCATACTTTCATTGTAAGCGTTAAAGGACAAAAGTCACCATCATTGAATTTATTATCCAGATATCATTTTTCATGTTCTTTAAAATTGTGATAGAGGCCGTTTCTCAAGAAATAATGCAGAAAAGATTGTAGTTCTGTAGAGTGCGACTCTTTCTATGAACAGGTGACATTTGGTGTGGATCTGGATAGTGATCCAAATGTATCTGATCTCACACAATATGGTGATAAAGTGGCCGGTCAGTCTTGCGGAGGTAGGCTCTCCGAATGCCTTTCTGGTTTAAAAAGTCTTCACCAGTAATTGTTTCCCAACAGAAAAAGACTTTGTACCAACTGTGGGGACAGTCATTATAGAAACTGTATTTGTTGTTCCATTCTATTCATTGACACAAATATTTAATACATGTGGTACCAGTGCAAACAGCACGTGGTTTAAAGGTTTCTGGTTTGCAGTGGGCCCTCAGGTGCGTAAGTATCATCAGGAACATGCTTTTTATTCCAGTAGAGGGCGCAACACTTCCACACAGAGGAGTTTTCCCACAGCTGAGA
Organism: Paralichthys olivaceus; assembly: GCF_024713975.1. Classification (NCBI taxonomy): domain Eukaryota; kingdom Metazoa; phylum Chordata; class Actinopteri; order Pleuronectiformes; family Paralichthyidae; genus Paralichthys; species Paralichthys olivaceus. The sequence continues at coordinate 10,144,702 of NC_091099.1, read as the reverse complement.
CAGAGAAACCTTCTGTCCATTCTTCTGTCTGTGGTCAGACTGTGGGGGGAATTCAGTTTAATTCCCTTTGTTCTGTTTCTGTGTCTGATGGGAATCAGGAGATTCTGACACCCAGTCCAGAGGGTGGAGCAGCGGGAGAGGGACACTGTGTCCTGTTCTCTCTCTCATTTCGATTCAGTGCAGGAATTTCAGTCTGTGGTGTTAAAACATGAGGGGTATAGAAATATATCCCAAGGTGCATGGGGAGATTTTTACAATAAGACCCTTTGAAAGGTTGATCTTAGGTCAGACATTAAGGAAAAATGTATGAGAACATGTCATGGTTTTGCAAGACTGCTTGTCAGCCATTTAATTTAAATATAAGTCACTTTATTGTAACCTATTTTATCCCTGTCAGGATCCTGTATGATAGTTTTCTAATAATCTGATTGGTCTTTGGGCTGCTTTGATCTGATCGTCCGAATTTAACCTTGGGAGCAGATCAGGTGCATAATATGAGTTACCATGGTGAAGTAGTCAACCACCATCTTAAACCCTGAAAACCCTTAAATCCCAGGCTTAAACCTGAAATAACATCACTGACTGCATCCTACTTCATAGTACAGGCTGCTAAGGTGCCTCCACAGAAAAACCTGCTAAAATGGCAGTCCATGTATTGTTTTTGTTAAAGATAGAAAACTAAAATGAACTACATATATCATTATATAACATATTATATATATATATATATATATATATATATAAACCTCCACTGTCTTGTAATGTATCCTAACCTCAATCAGACCCTGTGTATTTATTCTTTCCACCAATAAGTTCAATCCAGAGCACATCATTTTTTATGTTTATGTATGTTTTATGACAAAATGAAATGATGCTGTATTAAATGTTTTAATCATGATGTCTTTTATTTACAGGAAACAGATATAATGTGTCAAGACAGAAGGAAATACCTGGACAAATTTCACATTTAGGCTCATTTTACAACAACATGGATTAATTACAGATGTCATGAGCATAAAATGACTTAGAACATTTATCAATAGAGGAGCCACACACACACACACACACACACACACACACACACACTGTAATTCTCTCATCTTGGGTCAGGCAGGTTTTTTTCCGTTTCAGTTTCACAGCTCAGTGTCACTATATGCAACACCATCTCAAAACACAGTTTATTTTTCATGTTTCTTCTTCTTACAGTAGACTTTCATCACATTGACTACACTTTTAATGCTGAGGTAAAAAAACAGGTTGCATATTAAACAACATACTGCTCAAGCTCATGTTGGTGGGATCCTGTAAAACACAGAGTGAAATCTTCACAATAAACTGCATCCCCATTAGAATGCATTGTCTATACAATACAATGGCAAGTTGTTTAATTTAATTATGATTATGAATTTGAACCCCGGGAGAATTCCGGAAATATGTTGAAAAAGAAATGGAGGAAGTGCACAATGAGAACACACCTACGCCATATTTCAGCTCCGATATTAGTGACATCTCTTCATCACATTATTTTGACTCCATCACACACGAGTCGGTGTTTTAACGCTCATCGTGCTGCACGTATTTTTCTGTACTGGCACAGAAGCAGGTGCTTGAATGTATTTTTGAAGGTGGCGTTGCAGAGGGCATAGCAGGCCGGGTTGATGGTGCTGTTGATGTAGCAGAGCCAGTAGCCAATGGTCCACAGAGAGTTTGGGATGCAGATGGAGCAGAAGGTGTTGATCAGGACCATCACGTTGTATGGTGTCCACGTGGCAACAAAAGTGACCAGGATGGCCATGATGGTGCGTGTCACCTTTTTCTCCCTGTTTGAAATGCCCTTCCTCTTCCACTTTGCCACAGCACTCTGCTTTGTTACCTGGAAAATTAGATTCAAAGCAGAAAAAGTTAGTTTTATCGTATTTAAAAAACAGTGTTATTGTTTTGGACTCTTATACCTACAGATCACAGCACACAATGTTCTAGTATGATTTTCCACCAGCTGACAAATTGTGAAATGTGACAAAAGCCACCTCATTGGAGCCAAATTGTTGTTCGGTCATGTAGCATGAACTGCATAGCGATCCGACAACTTTGAAAGTGGTGTAGCGTGAACTTGGCATAAAAGGTATTGGATCTATCTGTAAAACCAACTTGGTTCGATTTTGTGGTTTTAGCAGATAATCCATTTTGTGCAAACAAAAATTTACCTTAACCAGTGTCCTTGTGACCAGACTTTGCCTGTCAACCGCTGAGTTCTGCGGGGATGGGGGCTGAGTTTGATTTGTCTTTTTCCCACCGTTTGATTCTGTCTGTGCTGTCGTAGAAACAGCAGCCATATCTTTAGATGTAGAAGGTTGGATGCTGTCTGTGTCCATCTGGTCACTCCTCTCTTTCTTGCAGGGACCACCTCCGTTCTGCTGCTGCAACATTTCCTTCTCCTTCCCACCTCCAGCCTCCTCCTGAGACTCCCTTGTCTCAACACAGTTGCTCTGGGTCTCACATACGTCCTCCGGGCTGTGAGAGTGGCCTTCCCCCAAACTGGTTCGTGAGGTCTTCCTGCTGTCCCTCCTCATGCGGCTGCGGCTGGCCTTGGAGATGCGCCAGTAGAGGTGGATCATGATGGCCACCGGCAGGTAGAAAGCTGCTATGGCTGTCCCGAATGTAACTGCTGGGTTGGAGAAAAACTGGATGTAGCACTCACCTGGCAGCACGGTTCTCCCGCCCACGATGAACTGCCAGAACAAGATGGCCGGAGCCCACAGGATGAAGGACAACACCCAGGCAGCGGCGATCATCAGGCCCGCCATTTTGGTGCTGCGGCGTGCTGGGTAGCTGAGCGGTTTGGTGACACAGAAGTAACGGTCAAAGCTAATGATGAGCAGGTTCATGACCGAGGCGTTGCTGACGACGTAATCAACAGCTAACCACAGGTCGCAAACCACAGCTCCCAAAGGCCAGTAGCCAATCACAATGTAGACGGTGTAGAGGTTCATGGAGCAGACACCAATAATGAGGTCTGCACAGGCCAGGCTGAACAGGAAATAGTTGTTGACAGTCTGCAGGTTCCTGTTTACCTTTAGAGAAACAATAAGGAGCCGGCTGTCAGATGCTAATCTTTTTTTTTTGCAAAACGTGATGTGTGTTTTCTCCTTTCTATTAGATTACAACTCTTCACAGAGATGCACATGCTAAAAAACCCCACATCTATTAATCTGGGTGGTTTTCAAACACAGTCATTAATCACAAAAACAAGAAAGGCCAAACCTTTATGGAGAGCATGACCAGGATGTTTCCAATGATGGTGATCAGGCTCAGAGATCCGGCCACCAGGATGATGAGCACTATCTCCACAGTGGTGTATGGACTCCTGGAGAAGAGGCCGCTGTTATAAATGCTGCTGATGTTGGTGGTGTGAGATGAATTCACGGTCTCCATTCTGTTTCCTCTTGGTTATCCTTCTCATAGATGCTTCAGGCGGGAGTCACATCTGTACAACATCTGGTGATGAGAAAGACAATGAAAGAATCGGCTTGGATAAGACGTTTTTTGATACTTCTGACTTTGTGTACGTGTTTGGTTTTATCCACCCGCAAAGTCCCAGATGCAAAATCATGCGTAACTGAGCGTGTAAACAGCCGACAGGTGTTGGTTTGGTTCTGAACTTGCAGCTTGGCTCAGGTGTGAAGGATGGACAGCTTGGCAAATACAGGCAGCAGCAGCAGCTGTATTTAAATATATACAGCACACACTCATACCATGCACAACAAGCTGAAACTGGTTTTAGACTGAGTTTATATCTCAATCTGCAAACTGGGTGTTGTCTCATATCTGGAAATCAACTGCTACAGTATAATTCAATTTAAGATATTGTACTCTAAAACCTTTTTCAACTGACTGATTTAAGGTTTGAAATGTCTCTATTTGTGTTATTTTTGTATAAAGATATGAACAGACCTGAAAGTCTTAACTGTGATCTGATCAGACTAGACGGGGCCACCTTTTACCTCCAGTAAGTTCATTTGGCCTTAAAAGTCACTTAATGTCCTTTGAGAGTATCTCATTTGTGCCTGAGAGCCAATTTAAAAATGTCAAGTTGTTGTTTTCCTGCAGGCATAAACAGGAGTAATTTTCTAAAAACCTCTCTGCTCCTGGATATGAAGTAGGTTCTGCCAAGAGTTGCACATTTCGACTTTCATTTGGAAAGCTACTGAATGTTCGCGAGTGTCTTACATGTGTTTATTTGTGTTTGTCTGAGAAACCATAGTTTTAGTGTCAAAACAGGACACATTCCCGATGTTATAAAATGTTATGTGCAGAACAATTTCTGCTTCGTGATCGACCTGCTCTGTGAGTTCTGACAGATTTCCTCTGGGGCCGCCCACGCTAACAATCCAGGCACTCACGTATCCGTTTGGATAAAAGCATCGACTAAACAATGTATGCAAATGTTCTCTTGTACTCATAATGGGGTGTGTTTTTGAAAAAGCTCCAGTCAGTCAAACTGACTGCAAAACACCACAATTAAGGAAAGTATCATTACAGTTAGTATTATGTTAAAAAAGAAAATGTACACAGCATAACAAATGTGATTAACTGATGTATTCTGATCAGAAAATCAATGTAAAGACACTTAGATGAGACCACAAGGGTTGTTACACACTGCTGAAACCCTGTAAGTGACTCCATTAGACTACATGATAACAGCACACTGTACCTGAGATGTTTCCTTCCTGCCTTTACAGATAGACCAAACTTCATTACAGCATCTCTACCAGTATCACTATCATCATAGAACCAATCCGGGGCTTCTGTGTCACAAAGGAGAAAGAGCTCGAGGTTGTGCGTGACCCGACCTTGACAGCTCGTGATTCATGTGTGTTTGGGTCATGAGGACATTATGCTCTTAGGAGGACATTTGGGCAAATGTAAGAAACAAGGTTAAGTTAAAGTAAACATGCATTAGTTTTGTGAATTGGACGACAATCTGTTCACATGACCAGATTGAGGGGACTAAGAGGGAAGAGTTATGAATGGGCCATGTAGCACTGATAGTTGATGCAGGGTAAATCTAAATAATTCAACACAATGTCCTTTTAAGCATTGGCAGAAGTGATTATTCAAGTAAAAATAGAAATAATAATAATAAATATTTTTAGTTAAATGTGCGTAATTATCAAATATTAAAATATTTATTCTTATTCTTCTTATGTTATTTAGATGGATGAGCTACTAGGCTAAAAGTACTTTTTCTGTCAATTAATTTTTACATTTTGAAAAGAACATCATCCTCTAAACTGATAATACGTTTTCTTCATAAAATCATAAAGGTGCTGTAGAGGTTTGTTGCTGTGAGTGGGTGGTGATAATGGTTGTTTCAGAAGAGCCTCAGTGGTCATTGTGTTTATGAGACAGGAGGTTGTAATATGGCCTCCGAGCAGCTCTACCTCCTCGGGGCAGAATAAATGCTTGCGTAAAATGTAAGATGTGAGAAACACAAGGGTAACAAGGGTTTCTCCAAGATCAGTAAGAAACCTGCTGTTAATGCTAATGTTGGTGCAGCAGGAAAAATGATAGATCGCCTCAAGTGATGTAACTCGAGTCTAAGGACAAGTTTGAAAATGTCGGTGAGGTCACCTGTGTTGTCACCATGTAACAATGCTGCTTTGGAGTCACATTTGTTAAAAAAACTACATTAGACAGTCAGGTCTATTATCTACATTAGCTGCAAACCTCATATTCTCCAATAGATATTTTCAAGCAGCTATCAAGACAGTGAGGTGAATATCAAACCCAAATAATTTGCCGAGTAAAAATGCACCACACTTTCCTGGGGCCCCGAGCTGAGATGAAGGGGCCCCACTCAGCGACTCTCTAGAATGCCCATGCCACAATTGCAAACTGGCCCCCAAAATCCTGTGAAACGCTCCTGCACATTTCGTAATCACTGTCTAATAATCCTGTGCAAAGTAAAGTAGAGAGAGCAGGGGGTCACTACCTGCTCCCAAGCCCACCTACACCTCTCCCCTCCACTCACACTAACAAGACCTGGACCTCCTTTGCTGTTGTGCAGAGCGACTGGAGAGAGTCACAGGGGCCAGCAGTATTTCTTTGACAGGCACAGAGACATAGTAATTAGATCCAGCAGATGCTGCCTGTGCAACAGCTGTACCGGTAATACGTTGCTAGTACTGTAGTAGTTCTCATCTGGCAGCACAAGCTCAGCTTTAAAAACTCTCTGCTGTCTTTGGGGCTTGTTTGCAGGGACAAAGAGCAGCTGTGGAAACACATATGTGAGTGCAGACGCTACACAGTTTCATCAGAGGACGGATTTAACAACCACAAGGATCAAAGTGATGACGTTTTTAATTGTGTCATTGCAAAATGATTTTATCTCATAAATGTATTTTATTATTTACCTTAGCTTTTCAGGACAAACACGTCTCTGCTTGGTAATATCTTCATTTTGAATGTTTGCACTGACGTGACTTCAACAAATAACTGCAAATTATGAAAAGGTACAAACATAAACATTACCATAAAGCACATACACTTATTCTGAGGTATTGTTTGACAGTGTTTCATTTATAAAAGCAACATTTGATGGTTTTGAAATAGCTTTTTCATGGCAGTATTTTGCAGCAAATGTCCTGATATTGTTGCCGTAGTTACTGTAAGTGGGTTCCCTGTGATTTCATGTGGAGTGGGAAATTTCACATCAACCTGAGCTTTGGCCTCACACAGCAGTGTAACAGAGAGAAGAAAAATACTGAAGTGGAAGTAAAAAAGCAGGAATAATAAATGGAATAGACCATAAAATTAAATATAACTGAAGTGGCAAAGTACAGAGGAGATAACTGGAAGAGGAGTAAAAGATGAAAATGATAAAATAAAGAAACTATAGTGCCAGCAGAGCAAGTCCATCTCAGGGGACACGAGTGGGAGAGAGTTAATGAGCAAAGATTAACAAACCTAACTTGATTTCTTCCCGTAGGCCTCCACAGTTTTCAGGGAGGAGCCGTCTGTTTGAAATCTGATTTACCTTTTAAACACAAACACAGAGTAATCAGGGGGGATTCCTCGGGAGCAGGGAGACTCGGGAATCCAGAGTCGGGATCTGATGCTGCACGATGGTTAAAACCTTTCAGCTTGGGACAGAAAAAATGTCTGGCGCAGCCTCAGGGAAACAATAAAAAAACATTTCTACTGTACAATAAATAGAAAGTCAGGAAGCAGAAAGAGTGTGTGGGGTGGGGGCCATATTTCTATCAATACATTGATTTATCACAATATATTCCTGGAATCCTTCTTTTTATGTGACATTTCTGTCAATATAACAATGACACCAATGTATTTACTTTTTATTTTTATACTGGCTAGTTTTGTAATGATTGTATATTCTTTCACAAGATTATCATTATTTTCCTTTTTGCATCATTTTTAATCAAATCTTTTTTTAAACTTTGGATAGATACACATGGGATTTCTTTGAGATTTAAAATTTAGTAAATGCACTTTCCAACTTCATAGATGTGTCAAAACATAAATTTGCTCATCTATAAAGTTGGACAATGCATTTAATAATCAACATTTGGAATTGAAATCTCTTGAGAGTCCAGTTTATTTTGGATGTACGTGTCCTTACCTGCAGCAGTTTGGTAGAAATCCAGAGAGAAATGTCGTCTTACCTCGTCTGTTGGGAACGACGCTGACGAGCTGTGTTGGTTTTGTCCATGTTACTGTCACTGCTGTTGACACACTGGAGCAGAGAGAGGAGCAGAAAGTAACCTGACGTTGATGTTGCTCCTCCTCTGACAAGAACCTGTGTGTGTGTGTGTGTGTGTGTGTGTGTGTGTGTGTGTGTGTGTGTGTTTCCAGACAGACAGACTGAGAGTAGGGAGGGGTTATGAGGTCTATTAGTAACCGTTATGTTGAATCTCTTGTGCTAGGGCCACAAATTTGTATAAGCAAGGGACGTAGAGAGATGGACAGAGACGTGTGTTTCAGAAGCAATAAACTCTGCACCCCCCCCCCCCCCCAAATTAAACACATCATGTTCTCATGCACTACAAAGCTGTGGGCGATCATGTGGAAACAAGTTTGAGTGGCTGCATCGTGAAATAAAATAGTAGAGCACTATTAAAAACAAAAAAGACACTGCTTTTCCATTGCTTCAGGACGTTAACCTTTAAGCTGTTTTGACCTTTTAACCAAACCGGTGACGCAGCCTGCCCCAGTTGGTGGATGACCTTACTTTGATGGAATTATCACAGAGAATAACAGACCTTATCCACGAAACAATATTGCAAATGTAAAGAGGAGTGTGCCTTCAAACAAACAGACCTGTGCTGGGCAAGGAACTATATATTACATTATATAAAATACAAAATTATATTGTGTCTTTGCAGAAAACTTTAATCTATTTTACTATTTTCTCATGTCAATATGGTTATGCAGAGAACTGTATTGGTGTGTGCCCATGAGCTCCATATTTGCTGTTTCACCATTTGTCATGAACACAAATCAATATGAGGCTCTCTGTCTCCACGACATGTGTCCGTGTTTGGTTTCCTGTCTCCTGCAAGCTCCTTGAATTTCTAGGACTCTCTGGGCTTTACACATGCATCACTGTAAGTTGTAGTAACCTGTTCTATTGGTGTAATAGTCGATGACCATAAAATTGTGTTAAATAGTTGAGGAATAGTTTGGGAAATACACTTATTTGCTTTCTTGCTGAGAAGAGGCCAAGAATATATTGAGTTCACTGTCATGTCCAAAAAAAAAAAAAAGATGTTTGTTACATCTCCTGCTTTTCAGGACAAACACGTCTCTGACTGGAAATCTCTCCATGTTAGATGTTTGTACAGATGTGATGTCAACTCACCCAACAACTGGAAATTAGGTAAACTTACAAAATGTGACCAAATCAGATAAAATTATGCTGGAAAAAGAAAGAAATCGGAAGTCAATAGTCGCACAATCCCAACTCGTTTATAGTCACAATGAGAAAACACATACTTTTATACTCTGTGAAGTAGTAAAACCACATGTGTATTATACACTACCATATTTTATGGGGGGTTTTATTCATTAAAATGCCAAAATAATGTTTTTGCTTCCTGAAGGCAGTACCTCGTGTGGTTTTAAAATCAACACTCACTGTATAGTTCATTGGGGTCACATAGTCGTGTGTCGTCCTTGCTGGCCACTTGCCTTTATTTTGCAGCGAAACTACATATGAAGGCCTCCTCATCCTCACACAGGCACCGAATTAGTATCTGAATATGCAAATGGGCTGGTTAAAGGTTTCAGTTTCATCAAATACTTCTGTGAGAGTTTGAATTTTTTTCCCAGCAGAGTTACTAGAAGGCTGACCCACAATCAGAGACTGTCATGTATACATTCATGTGTTTGGAATTGAAAAGAGAAACCATAAAGGATGCACTGCTTCAGGGCATGTGATGTATATTATTCTACAGCACCATGATTGATAAAAGCCACCAGTGACACACACACACACACACACACACACACACACACACTGCCCATTCACACAAATCACCTCCTTGATCATTAGTTTTTCAATATAAATACAAATGTATCATCTCTATAGGAACAATATTCTCACACAATAAACCTTAAGGAACTAAATGAATCTTTTATTTACAGTGACAGTAACAGACTTACTCAAGAGTTTTTTCATCCGCTGTTCTAAGTGCACAAGGAATACATTAAAAAACAGCTTACAATGAAGCTCTCTCCTCTTCACTATATGAAGAAAAAGCCCCTGGGCTGCAGGGAAATGAGGTCATCTGCTCGGGCCCCTGAACTACAGTTTGAATAGAGAAGGGCCGCACACAATAGCAGCCTCACATTTTCTGAAATGTAGTGGTGCATTCAGTTTATTAACAAAGCCGTGGAGTTCATAAAATGTGTAACCGAGGGAGAGAGAAAACTTTGAAGTCGGACAGCAATTTTGTTTTTTCTCAAAATCTCTGGATTTATTTCTGTCTGTGCATAATGATATACTATGTGCTCACATGCAACTGTTACTGAAACTTCAGTGTAACTCTCCTCGGGACCTGGAGCAAAGTGTGACCTTATAATCTCTCCTATGGTTCATCAAAGACAGATTATAATTACCTAGCTTATCGCCTGCATTAACATTAAACATTAAAATCACAGAGTGTATACATGAGTTATTAAGAAAAATAAATAACCTGTAATGAGACATTTGATAGTTACCTCTAACTGTCAGAGATTCTTCTAAACATGATAAAAACTGTAATTATTCTTACTTATATCAGAAAACACTGTATTGTATGAAAATACAACATTAAGTAATATAAAATAAAGACATATAAACCAAGTTTCTTTTTTATTTTGTTCTACAAATTTGAACATGTGCATATCTGTCTGCCCTTATAGATTGTACATTTTATAATATTTTACAATATTAACATTTGATAATTCTCTAAGTCATTGCCAATGAATGGTGCTGCGTCTCTGTAGACCTATAGTTGGAATAATCCCAAATCAAACACTCAACACTAAGTCTTTAAACTATAAAAAGATTCATAAAGAAACTTTTTACTGTGAAAGTCAAGAGATTTATGTTTTTCATTAAAACATTTTTTGATTTTACGCTTTGTTATTGAACACAACTTTCTTCTGTAGGTAGATGGATAACAACAGAAATAACCAAAACAAAAATAGTTATATAATCTGTTAGAGGGGTTTCCAAACATGTATATCATATTTATTCTTTACTCATAAAAGACAAATAATCAGACTCAGACTCAGACTCAGACTCAGAATCAGAATCAGAATCATATGCTTTAAGGATCCATGTTTTATGAACTTTCTGAAGATCCACTCACACCACCTCACATGGATCAGTTGAAAACACTTTGAGAATCATTGGTCTGTTCAAATGCAGCTGGAACTTCCTCACTATCATAAAACCACACAGAAGGTGTCCTGTTGTTGTTTATTTAAAGGTCAAAGGAAATGTCCATTCGTCAGCCACTGCCCTCCTGTCTCTGTCTTGTCCTGATTGGTTGTTTCATGGCTCTGCTGCCATCTGGGGGACTAAGTAAAACCTCTCTATTCATGAGCTCAGCCTCATCCTCCTCACAGACTCATGTGGAGCACTGCTATACTGCAATAACCGACAACAACTCAAAATATCTTCATCCAAAACCTAAAAACCAAAAATGACCTGACCACCTGCAGCATTTTACAAACCAGCCACTGACTAAATGAAAGAAGATGAATATAGCATGGTTCCTGATAGTGACTCCAGCGTATTATGACAGACTTTAGATACGATGCAGATAATGTGTGATCTGCATGGTCAAACTTCATCATACCTCAGGGCTCAATTAAAAGCTTTTTGTCTCTTTTCATGAGCTGATGGCCTTTGCTCAGTTGCATGGAGATGACTGTGTTGTCATCACGTGACATAAGTATGAGGCTTGATTAATAGGAGGTGAAGGCAAGGACAAGGGAGGGGCCTGTGCAGTTACAACAACGCCTCTATATAAATTACATACACACACTAATGGGTCCCACTTGTGCATAACAGCAACATAATGAGCATCAGAGTGCTGACAAGCTGCTCTGTCATTTCACCATTCAACTCACACTCATGAGGCTCTGTGACTTGAAGGAGTCAGAACATTTCCTGTTGCTTGGGGTGCTGTGGCATGGCAACACAATATGACACACACCTCTCCTTGGTCAGATGGAAAAAAACACAAACACAATGTCACATCTTTTTAAACCCTGACTGGATTCATGCCGTATCATTCGCTTGAACCTTTGTCCTGACCGTCTATTCTTTTTATTGTGCATAAAGGGAGGAAAAACTTTCCATGTTCACCTAAAGTCCACTGGGAAAAAAAATATGGCGGTAGTTTACATTCTGCAGGGGACATCTGCAAATTTTATGCAAAGTGAGGAGATGAATTCTGACCACTTTTTAAATCCTCTCCCATCTCAATAATAACACCGAGAATATTATCATTTACATCAGGTCAAACTAAGTCTGATCATTACTACAACATGAGCAACGACAGGTTTTAATTGATATTCTTCACCATATTTACAGCACATGTGTCAATAAAGGCATAATCATAGAGTCATTTCAAAGTAATGATATAACTCATTAAATAAGATTCATCTATTTCCATTTTATTCATCCAAACCTCTCATATCATATCATTTCTAAATAATATTTTCATGCTCCGTTCACATCAGCTGTACTTATTTGGCCTCAAAGCTGACGAGGTTGAATCAAACATCATCCGCCGGTCATTTGAATTCCTGGATGTGGTCGTGGAGGAAGCCTGGCCGCAGGGTGTGACCCTCATTTGTGAGCCGCAGCTTATCTTTGCATTGCGTCAACAGGCCTCCACCGTCCAACCAAATGATCTTTGTACCCAGTATAGTTTAAATCTCTTTAAGGAGTTAATGCTGATACAAAGGCTTTGATACAATGCCCATTCATTTTCTATCCATTTCATATCTTTCCGATAGTGAGTGTGAAGCACTTTTCACTTCATTTTATCATTTGTTTACCTTTTGAAATTTTGAACTTTATTATGAGAAGAATTTAGAATTTAAACGAGACATTTTCAGTAAATATTGTGAAAAGAGGCAAAAAAAGGGAGAAAGAAATTAAAGTCCAATCCCTTTAACTTGTGTTAAAAATGTTGATTCATTGTTCAGTTTTGTGACATCAGATTCCTGAAGCCAAACACATCAGCACTGAATGTGTCTCTGTCTGATTAGTTTCTTTGTATGAGCTGCTCATGCAAACATATTACTGAGCCTTTTCAGCTCATGACAGAAGCTTGCGATGCAAATCAGCAGTGATGTTTATCATCATCCATTTACAGCTGATTTGCCTGAATTATCACTTCAATGTCTGACCAGTTTATTGTATCACAGGAAAAAAAGGAAGTGTAAACTTTAAAACCCAACGTCCGAACAGAATAAGGATATAATAGACATTTTGTTAAATTTTTTCACTTTCTTTGATAATGCGTCAGTGCCTCAGTGTTTTGTTGGCCAATTATTTGATACAATAGACAAACGTTAGACAGAGTAAAAATGACAATACTTCCATAATAATTCAAAATCATCAAACTTTAAAACATTTAGTCAGTTTATAAGATGTTAACTCATATATTATGACATCAGTATTTTAACCTAAGAATTCAAAATGTTGATATATTAAATCAAAATGTTTACACAAAGTATGAAATACTAAGTTCAAAATGCTTATATTTACAATCATATAACACAAATGTTATAATAACAAATGAAATATCTTAAATTTATAACATACAGATATCAGATACATAGGCTAAATTCACAATTTTCTTAAATATTGAATTGTAATCAAGCTCAACTTTTTAAATAGTTAACAAGTTGTATGATAAAAAAAAAATACATAATGTATTTATTATTTAAAGACCTCTGCAGCAAACAAACTTTAGATACCATGACCCAGACAGGACACATGTATATATTTGGTCTTGTTCATTCACATGTAGCATTTCACAGATTTTAGGTGGTGTGGACGTAGATAATGAAGGTCATTCTAAAAACCGTTGCTTGTGTTTTTTGGAGATAGGTGGGTTTTGAGGTTTGCTTTTGATCACTCTTGAGTTGAGTGTCACTTTTCATTGCGTCTCCCAGGCTGAGGCAGTCGCAGGCTGCTTTCGCATTTCTTCGTACTCCTAAATGCTTTACAGTTTTCAGGGTGAAAGGTCCAAACCCACATTTGGCCATCGTAGTCACATCTGTCCACAGCACAAGTTTCCAAAGCAACTCTGGCTTATCCTTATACATACTTCAGACTTTGAATTTTGTTACGAGGCCACAGGTATCGGTTCCTCCAGGTTTTCCTGCACATCGGAGCAGTGCAGTAATGCTTATATGACAGTCAAACCCTTGTGTGGCTCCTTTTCAGTCACATGAAGGTTTTACTTCCCCTTTCTGTCCAGCAGATGTTGGGTTTTTTGTCTGAAAGCTTTCCTGACTTTCAGATTTTGTCTCAACTTCCATACTTCCCCTTGACTGCCATTTCAAAATGACACTTTCAACAAGTGGAAATTTCAAGCAGGAGGTTTTTAAAGCCTCTGTACTTTGCAGCCATCAGTTAATTTTATGTTTATATCCTCAGTCCATTGCTGATAGGATCTCCTGGTTAGCTCCACTGAGGAGGCTATGTTTTCACCTGTGTTTGTTTGTTTATTTGTTGTAAACAGGATTATCCAAAAACTGCTCCACCATTTCCTGGAAATTCTGTGGTGAGATGAGGCATGATCTGAGGAAGAACCCTTTACATTTCAGTTCAGATCTAGATCAGGAAATATGTAGTTTCATTGTATGTGCTGCTCATGCAAACATATTACTGAGAGATTTCAACTCATGACAAAAGCTTGCGATGCAAATCAGCAGTGACAACATGGATGAAGCTGATGTGTCTTTCTTGCTCTCTCTCTACCACTCACATGTTTCATACTCATATAAAACAAATGTACTACAAACATTTTACAGCTGATTTGGCTGAATTGACACCAGTTTATTGTGTCACAGGAAAAAAAGGAAGTGTAAACTTTAAACCCAACGTCCCATTTACACCAGAATAAGGATATAATAGACATTTTGTTAATTTTTTCAGTGTTTTGGTGGAGAATCTCCAGAGTTCAGTGCATGTCTGAAAGCAGCTTCAGTCTAGGCCTGGTGCACAGTAGAGAATTTTCAACTCTTATCCTCCACATTACCACATACATAATGACAGACTTAACTGATCAATATTATAATCGTCCAAAGGCACACACTAGATGATTTGGCCAGAACGTCATGCCAAACACTTTATAGGATAAACTTCACAGTTTTGATTCCAGAGACTTTAGATTTCACCGAAACTTGCGTCATTCTTCTTCCTGTTCTTCTTCTTCTATTTTTTATGGCATTAGGCAAACAAAGTTTCTGTCCCTTACCACCATCCTTGGAACTGTGACTTCAGAAAAAAAACATGGAGGCTGACAGATGTTTTCAGCTTGCCACAGTTTGGTGTGTTCGGCTTTGCAGTGAAAAAACAAAACAGAGAAAAAGACTATACATTGGCTTATACATTTTGCGGCGCAAGCTGGAGGTGAGTTGGAAATGTATTGTTGTGTTTAGTCTTAGCCATACAAGTATACACAACATCCGGCTGGCGACACTTTCTGTTCGGCTTGCTCTCGATGGCAGTTGCGGGTTTCTGATGAAGTCGATCATCATAAATATCAAACAGGAGGGGGGCTACGACAATCAGTAGCATTAAGATTATTTTGTAAACCCCTCACACTTCGGGAATATGTGACCAGATGATTGGCACCGATTGGACAGAAAGGGTGAATCAGGTCAAAAATCTGAGTGCAGCAGCCCTAAAATAATATTTGCTTATGATTTTGATGAGATTCCAAGTTTTTGTTTGTTTAAGGATTTCAATAATTTAACATGTTGTGCTACAAATAAGGTTTGTGTTTCCATATTTTGCTCCATGGGCCCCTTTGTAGCTCTGTACCGGCCCCTCTGAGGGTCTGTGCGCGGCCCTGACATCACACAGCTCGAAGATTGAAGATTTGAAAGCAGCTTGTTGCTCTGGGGCGCACGCGCAGTTCCGGGGTGTTGTTGGATGAAGAACAGGAAGTGAATATTCTCAGACTCGGAGCATCGGTCACCTCCTCCTGTTTCTCTCCGGAGGATCCAGACGCAAAGAGCAGAGCCAGCCGCCCTGAGAGTCGCACTTTGAGGATAACCAACATTTTCACGCGTCGTGGTTGTGACACCGGAGCGTGAGAGAGACTAGGGCGTGTTTGAATCCGCGGAGCAGCAGAGACAGACCGCCTCCCCCTCCTCCTCCTCCCTCTTCTTCTCCTCCTCCTCCTCACTGGATGCTAGCTCGGTAGCCTCTGCATGTCGCTGCGCCCCTAGTTAAAGTTGCGTCGTAGTATCTTGAGTCCCTCTTTTATTTTTAAAGAAGATTTATTTATTCGGAGGACAGGAGAGAAGAAGAAGATGGGATGTACGCTGAGCACGGACGACAAGGTGGCGCAGGAGCGGAGCAAGATGATCGACAGGAACCTGCGGGACGACGGAGAGAAGGCGGCTCGGGAGGTGAAGCTGCTGCTGCTCGGTGAGCGGAACACGGAGGGAGGAGCGGGGCTGCGGGTCTGTTAGCTGGGGATCGAACCCTCCACCTTCCTCCCCTTGATTTGTGATCCAACACGTATCAAAGCACATTTCTGCCAACTCGAAGTTTCACGGTTGAATAAGTTGACGGAACGTGCGCAGGAGTTCAGACTCGGCTTCATGTGAACGTCTCAGTGGAGACGTAGAAAGAAAAGAGAGAAAAAAAAAAGTTGGCCGCTGGAGTTCACGTCTTTTGTATTTAACTGTTCAGCTCCACACATTAGAAGCAGCTCAGCTCATTAGACAGTTATCAGGTTACTGCGAGATTAGTTTTAATCCCGACAGCGACCAGCCGTTAAATCACAGAGCTAATTTAGCTGAGCGGCTAGCTGCTTTAGCTAGGTTAGCGCCCCCGACGCTAGCTTCGGATTAGTTAGCTCGCCCAAGGCTTGAACTTGTGAATGAGATTTTATCCCGCAACAAGTCTGAAATGGCCGCACTGCTGTCGCTACCGTGGCGAAGCGTTTTCATGATTATGATTCACATTCAAGATGTTAGCCGTCTTCGTGTTTTACAGCCGTTTAATCACATGCAATAAACACCAAGCGTCGTTTAGGCCGGTTCACCCGAAAGAAAAAGCGAGAAATCTGGCTAACAGCACGGAACAAGCTAATGTTTGTAAAACCAACCATATGTTTCTTATTAATATACATCATTTAGATGAATCCTCACTACACACGTTTTTGTGTGTGCAGATGTAATTTAACACAGTTAGTGTGGTGGGTCTAGAGAATATGCGAATCTGTATTTATCCTCAGGATCTGGATGAAATAATTGAACAATATATCCTGACTGCAGGCTCTCATGAGATATGCACTGTTTGTAATCATTCTACATGTAATGTGTTGACAGCTTGTTTGTGATGATCTTATTTTGTGTTTGATCCACAATGTGTTCAGCTCATGTGGTGTCTTCATAGGGAAAACATTAGTGTGGTCATTTGAATGTGGTGAGCAAGCCTTTCACTCTGCAGCAGCACACAGACGGTCAGCTGCACGGTAACGTGAATCTGTACAATCTTCCAGGTGATATCCAGGTTCACAACCCTGCACCGGTATTTCATCTCACAGATTCATGTGTGTAATTGTCTTGAAGACAGCTGCCACACCTCTCTCAGTTCCTCTCACTGGCTGCAGATAACCACTGCTGCCTGTCTTAGTCAAGAAAAGTCGGCCATGAGGTTGCATAGCAACCTATTCAGCCTGGCTGACAGCAGTAGGCATCTGTGGTAACTACACACACACACACACACACACACACACACACACACACACACACACACAGAAACACACAACAGAGACATGGAGTCCATATAACTGGACATCTGCCGGGGCGTGTGCTCAACAAGCTGTATGGGAGATGCAGTAGTTATCAAGCATGTTTAACTGAATCTCTTCCAGAAACAGGGTTGTGTCTGTGGCATGACTTATTTTCAGACATGTGACTTCACCACAGACACTGTACAGCTGCACAGCTGCAGCACTCTTTCCTTGTATGTGTGTGGGTGCGTCATTTGAGATTGACCTGATTTGAATTTTCATGGTTTTGCTTTTTCTCCCTGCTGTAATTTCCACAAGCACCTGCAGGAGACAGGTGGAATTGGTTTGGGGATTTATCATGTGATGGGGTTATTACAATATATCTTTGAATGCATGAGTGCGTCTCACTTCCACGTTTGTAATGCTGAATATCATTTACACTCTGTTTCTGAGCAAGATAGAATGGCCGCCTTCCCTTCTTTCGGGCATCCCATCTGGGGTGTTTGCATTAATGCAGTAATCAGAAAATGACATGCTTCTTAGATGGATGTTTAGAGTGGGAGGACTGCCTCAGATGTAGGTCATGTTTGCAAATCATAAAGAGCGATCTTTGTTTTTGTGCAGTGTTGCTTTTATGATACAATAGCAGAGAAAATGGCATGCTGGCATAGTATTTTCTGCAGGAGATACCTGCATCTAATGCAGCCTGAGAGGTATGTGTGTTCCCTGATTCAGTCTGTGTAGCCACATCAAATATTATAGCTCAGTGGCAAACTAGAACCATTTTACTTAGCAGCCATTAGGTACTAGAATTTTGGCAGCTCAGTGAGGCTTGAATGTGTGTTTGGGAATTAAACCTAAGTGTGTTGTGATGTTTTCTGTAATATTAGCTCTGTGTCTGCGCTGGGTGACTGTTTATCATATGGGACGGTAAATGGATGAACAGTTTTCCTCACCGGGGAATGGTGAGTCCCTGCAGAGGTACAGTAATTAAAATGCTGTGTGCTCAGCTGAAAGCACTCCTGTATCTCACAGGGAGCTGCAGGAGAACTGGATGAGAGACTGCATCAAACACTTCTTTAGCTATTACAAATGGATTTCAGAAAAATTGTTTAACCTTTGAAGGCTGTGGGATAGACTGGAAACTTGTCCAATGTCAACTGGAATTGGTTCTGCTCCCTGCAGCCCTCAGAGGATAAGAGGTTTTGGCTGATGGGTGGATGGATGGGAGGCTGAAATGCTGCTCCATGTAGCGTTGCATATTGATGGCACATACATCAAATGGTTCATATGAGATGCTTCTGACAGTTGAATCCAATCAGTCAGTCTGACACAGCATGAGTTTCTAACCCAGGGATGTTTAAGCTTGGTATAATCTCATTGCAGAGAGGATCCAGTTGATTAATCCAATTGCACTGTGACCTGGCCAACAGACCTGTAGACACGTCTTCACTGCATTATGTCGCAGTGTAGCAACTGATGTGCTACGGGTTAAAATAAATACAATTTGAAAGTGTGATAGATGATATGAAATAATCATTTAGGAGCTTAGTTGGGGTTGTTTTTTTTTTTGTTTTTTTTAACTGCAGGGCTTTAAAGTGATTTAGAATACAGATTGGTGTAGTTCATATTTTGTTTTTAAAGGGAAAAAATTGTCATTGTAATTCGACAGAATCAAACAAGTGCATATTCATTGAAACGCCTGTGAAAATAACAGTTATATATATATAAGCTAAAAAGATAATCTCCAAAAAATGACATGGATGTGTGATAAAGAGACCTGTTTTCAATTATTTTCTTCTGATATTTACAAATCTGTATCCAACCATGTTTAAGTCTGTACGTGTTTGAAGCTTGAATCAATAAACCTCAACTGCTCATCTGTGATTGGTACTCACAGTGACATGATGCTTATTACTTTATTAACTATGATTTAAAGTTAAATGTTATTTAATATTTAATAAAAGATATTTAATGTTTTGCTCGATCTGTTCTGTTTCAGGAGCTGGAGAGTCTGGGAAAAGCACGATCGTAAAACAGATGAAGTAAGTGTGGATGAGCAACATAAATGTTCAGTGTTTGAGTTGCACTGACAGCCCTCAGACTTCATACAGAGATAATGACACACTGTACTTAGTGTGAATCAGATCCCCTGAAGGTGATACAACAGTTCACACACATTCTATGATTCCTTTATTCAATGTTTTATTTAATAAGGGACAGTATATATTTTTATTTTAGGCATTGCTCGAAACAGTTATGTTGCATAACTGTAATTTTAGTTTGTTTCTTTCTATGTGACTGTACATAGCAACAATTTGGTTCCATTGTCTGAAATATGATAGCACAAACAGTTTGCCATTCTCAGCCAATAACCGCCTGTTGTCATAATATTCTTTTTTATGAACATTTCTCTGCTACTTGGATCTTCCTGCTTACATTGTGTGTTTGTATTACAGGATTATCCACGAAGCAGGATACTCGGAGGAGGAGTGTAAGCAGTACAAGGCTGTTGTCTACAGCAACACCATCCAGTCCATTATCGCCATCATCAGAGCTATGGGACGCCTCAAGATCGACTTCTCTGATCCCGCTAGAGCGGTGAGTGAAAGGGAAAACAAAGCTGGCCTTTACTCTCTTAGCATATTACAGATTGTACTTCAGTGCTAATGTAGACCTCAGTGCCGTAAGGGCAAACAGCTACTCAGTCATATGTCATTCTGCCCCACTGGACATTTTTCTTTTTCACTTTCTCATCTGCAGCAGGTCGCAGAGAGCTGGTTTAATATCACATTCAAAACGCTTCATCAGAGCTGAGGTTTACTGACATGAGTACTGTATGTGGCCTTAAGTGTACACAGCAACCATGTTCTGCAGTAAACAGCTATGTGTCCCTTGTTTTTGAGACTTGGTGAATAAGTTTGCGGTTTTGCACAAGTGTAGTGTGTTATTAACATTTGCTGCAAATCAATACAGTGCAAACTGCTGAGTGTTTTATTTCATCTTCATACTGAAGAGACTCCTGTTTCATTTTCGTGATTTTTCCTGGAATAACAAGAGGCTTAGCCATTGCCTCAGCATGACTGGCCTGGCTCTGTCATCGTGACCAATTTTATACCCAGAGCTTTTCTTTCCTGATGTTCTGCTCTTATAGAAATCAATATTTGTCCCCTTATCTGCTGAAGACACTGTGCAGCTTTTAAAATCTAATTTTATGCAAAGTGGTAACTAGTTGACCAGGACAGAGACAAACTAAATTTTAATTTATCTTCATTTAAAGAGGGTTGTTTTTATCTCCCAGAAATATTTTAGTTTGAAGAAGTAGTTTTTTGTTGTTTTTTGATGAGAAATTACTGTCCAAGATTGAATTCAGCCAGTTGTGATTGCATTTACACAAACTGATTTCACTTTCTGTGATACCCTGAATGCTGTTAGTTTTAACAATGAATCTACTGTAAACATTCATTATTGTTGTAAAATGTTTATCTGGTAACTAAAACTGCACCAACCATCCTTGTTGGCATAAAAGGTGTAAAATTTGTGGATTGCAACTTAAGTAGGAGTTTTGTCTTTGTCCTCTTGGATTTGTTTCCTCAGGATGATGCACGGCAGCTGTTCGTCCTGGCAGGTTCAGCCGAAGAGGGCTTCATGACAGGCGAGCTGGCTGGGGTCATCCAGCGGCTGTGGAAGGACGGAGGAGTTCAGGCCTGTTTCAGCCGCTCCCGAGAGTACCAGCTCAACGACTCTGCAGCATAGTGAGTAGCAAGCCCTGACACTGGAACTAATGTGGGCCTGACTGAATATCTCCCATTCATTCAACAGTCTTAATTTGCAAACTTCCCTTTTTGTATCTTGTGTAAATCTTTATCCTTCTGTCTCTTTTTTTTCCTAAGCTACCTAAATGACTTGGACAGGATATCCCACGGTTCCTATGTACCCACCCAACAGGATGTGTTGCGGACCAGAGTCAAAACTACTGGTATTGTAGAAACACACTTCACTTTCAAGGACCTGCACTTCAAGTGAGTACAACCACCATGGTTGATTTGTTTGAGTCAAATGGGTTCAGGGTTGTTCTCTATGCCAGATGTCTCTACCATGAAAAATAATAGACCAATTGGAGCTTTGTAGAGGGTTAACAATGGGGGGTATTATTTTTGGCTATGTACATTCATGAAGAATAGTGACAAGAAATGGCAACAGTCATGTGTGGGAATGAAACAGCTCAAATTGTTGTAAGTCAATGTTTAGATAAAAAATCTTGAATCAACAGTTTTTCAACAGTGTGAAAAATATGAACTACTGAAACGACATCACTAGCTGCTGATTTGTAAGAGACAACAAAATAAGACCTGAAAGGTAGTCGGAGAGTTCATACCACAGCCAAGAGAATTTTCTTTGGATAATGCCCTGTCCCTTCACAAAAATTCACAGATCAGTAGATTTTGAGTAACCATGATAACAAACACAATAAAAACATAACCTTCCTGGAGCATGTTAGAGCTCTACCAACTAGAATGACACTCAGTAAAGTGTATACCTCCGCAGTCTTGTTAAACTCTCTCAAGCTGCACCAGATTTCATACACTCATAGACCCACTAATCCGGATCGTACCAAAATTGAATGGGTTCTACCCTGACCCTTACCACATCCGTAATATCGTAATGTCTTATATTAATGTCTCCCAAACAGAAATCTATTATGAGCACAAAGTCTGAATGAATTAAGTGAAATAAAAGGTTGATACATTTTGTACAATCAGATGATAAGGATAGCTTATATTCCAGGAAAGAAACTTCCCCACTGCTGGAGTCAAACTAAGGACATAGAGTGAGCATTAGCTCTGAGCCATATTACAGGATCCTGCTGAGAATATTATGTTGCTACAGAGAAATATACAGTTATTGTCCATGAATAGAGTGTCAGAGTTGAGCTGCTTCAAAGTGAAAATGTGTTGTTTGTGTGCTGCAATCATAAAACACTGGTTCTGTGTTCTCGCTGCAGAATGTTTGATGTAGGTGGTCAGAGATCAGAGAGGAAGAAGTGGATCCATTGTTTCGAGGGAGTGACCGCCATTATCTTCTGTGTGGCTCTGAGTGACTATGACCTGGTCCTGGCTGAGGACGAGGAGATGGTAAAACCTGTCTGACCTCATCACACCCTGAGATTCATCGTCTTCCAGTTTTTATTAACTTTTTAACATTTTCTCATTCAGAACCGAATGCACGAGAGCATGAAGCTGTTTGACTCCATCTGCAACAACAAGTGGTTCACAGACACCTCCATCATCCTCTTCCTCAACAAGAAAGACCTGTTTGAGGAGAAGATCAAAAAGAGTCCTCTCACAATCTGCTACCCAGAATATGCAGGTGAGAGAAAGAACCAGAGACACTTCTGTGCTGCTCAGCTGAGTTATACACTAAATACTCTACCCTTTATGTTGCACGTGAACTACCCAGCTATATATGGTGTTTTTAAGTGACTGAATAGTTTACATGTAAGTCTGCAGGTCCCTGAATCTTAAATGTCATCTGTCTCAACTCAAGGTCTATGAAAGTGTTAACAAGATGATTTCAATGTTGAAGAGGGCTTAAATCCCAAAACATGTCTAAATCATTTTTCGACAAATAAAACTATGCCATCATATTAATGAGTGATGTGAGGAAAATATAAAAATGTACACATACGATACGAGTTTTTCGTGCTGTATGGTTTTTAGTTCTTTTCTTTTTTTCTTTTAAAAAAAAAAACATAGTTTGTCTGCCTCTTGTGGCCACTCGAAGGTGTGGCAGTCTCTACAGCTGACACAAACATCTTTCTTTATTTCCCTCTCTGCTCTGCTCCTCAACTGTGTGGGCTGCTTCATGTTTAAACAATACATCATTGTCAGGTTCACTAATAAAATTGGTACTCACATAAATTTAAGTAATAGAATAAATGACAAACTATTTAGAAATGAGAAATTGCCCAGAAAAAGCGAAGCATTACCATGAAACCAGTAACTAATGATGTATAATATCTTCTGGGATCCTGAGAAAATCCTATATAGTGATGTAATCAGGCTTATCTTTGTTTAAGATTAAATTTTTCAACAAAGTGTTTCAAACTGTAGCTGTAGCGTTTGAAAGGTGATGTTGAGCTGCATTGTGGGAATGCAGAATCCAATGTTTTTGGAGCTTGACCCATACTTGAGACAAAATGTCAGGATGCCTCAGACGTTCTACAAAGTTTATAATATTCCGGCTTAGATGACAATGTTGGAAAGGTGAAAATTAAATGATCTTATTATTGAGGTCATGGCTAAAGCTGCTGTTGTGCCTGACTACATTTTACTGAGATGTTTCTAATTCACTTTTTTTCATACTTGAGGGGGCAGAATATAATTTAATCCAATACAACATAAACTACCATTAACTGTAAACTCATTGCTAAAACAAATGATAAATATATATAATTATGGTTATAGTCCTATAGTTGTGGGACAGTTGTATTAGATGTTCTATGATCAAATCTGGCAATTTCTACTCTGCAATTGTATTTATTTATGTATTTATTACTATTAACTGGTCCTTTTTGTGCCCCCTCCTTTAGGATCCAACACATACGAGGAGGCAGCAGCTTACATCCAGTGCCAGTTTGAGGACCTGAACAAGAGAAAGGACACAAAGGAGATCTACACTCACTTCACCTGTGCCACAGACACCAAGAACGTGCAGTTTGTGTTTGATGCCGTCACTGACGTCATCATCAAGAACAACCTGAAGGACTGTGGCCTTTTCTAAAGGTAAAGTCTGCTGCTGCAGGGACGAGCTGGATGAAGGTGGTCTGTCACATTCTTCTCCTCTAATCACGTTGTATCATTCTTTTTGTTGTTGTTGATTAGGCAGCCTGGTGGCCGACTTACCGAGTGACTTTATTCAAGAGGAGTCAAACTGGAGGGTTCTTCGTGGACCCTGCTGAGAATGTCACTTTTAACCTCTTATTAACTTATGTTCATCTCTAAAAGTTTTGAAGACGGTGTGTAGAAAAAATGTTTTGTGTAAAATATTTGTACAACTGTCTATTTCTGGGGATTTTTCACAGTTTTTAAAATGTGCTTGTTTGACCTTATCATTATTTTTAAGTTTTATATAAAAAGGGGGGGCCTTCACTTTTTTTTGGTCCGCAAATGAACACTTTTTGTCTTCTTTATTTGTAGGCCCTTGTGCCTTGCATGCCTTAGTTGCAGTGTTTTATTTTTGTTGACTTTAGATTTCTGTAGACTTTACCATTCAACTCTTTGCAAGCCCCCTGGAGTCCATATTATCCATTTTTTGTGATTATTTCAGTGTTGCATCAATTTTTTTCCTCCTTGTAAAAACCAAGCAAGACCAAGTCACTCTGTAGACCAATTCACTCTGACTCTGACATACTGTGAGAAAAGTGTGTAAGCCTCTCTGGATGTGTGGAGATTGCATGTGTGCTGAGAGCGGGAGCTTTTTTTTTTTGATTGAGGCCAAAAGCCTGTGTGATTGTGAGTGGCTGCGTGTTTCAGTGCGTGCACAATATAAAACAAAGGGACTTTATTCCTCTAATTGTCATCCTCTTTCAAAGTTTTTTATTTTTCTAAGCGGCCAAATAGAAGCTACTCTCTCTAATTAACGAGCGCACGTTGTTGGTGCGCCGCCACAAACTTAAACATTCCTGATTGATTCATGACATAAAGAGAAGCTTTGAAAAGAGGATGCCAATGGCGGCCTTGTAGCAGACAGTAGGACCATATGTAGATCTGAGTTTAGTGCATAGACAGACAGGTGGCTGGGTACAAGTGCTCTGTTTATGACTATGAGCTGTGGTTTCAAGTTACATATCCCCCCTAGATCCCCTCAGCCCTCTGTTTCCATTGGATGGGGACATTAGTGGACTAATATCCATGATTTTGCTAATAAAAGAGGTGTTGTGGTGAATCCATGGCAACTTATGCAACACCTTTTTCTCTTGTCTGTTTTTGTGTGTGTGTAAATATTTATTTTTTTCTTAACAGGTGAACATTTGACTGATGTAGATGAACGTTGAAGGTTGATATAATGACACAAAAATCACAAATCCAAGCCAAAACTATTAATCAATGAATCTGTCAATGTCCAGTCTGGCTGCTACTTTCATAATCAATTGTTCTGTTTATTTTTATACAAAATGTGTGAATTTAACAGCTGCTACTTGACTGAACCGGGTGTTTGTCAGAATCTGCCCTGCAAGTTTCAAATTTCCACATTACATTGTTTTTACATGATTGTCTTTAAACACTAGTTGTGATATAAAATAGAATTCTCATAATGGCTGCAAGTACCTTTCAACAGCAAATAGTTCCGCCTAGTGGACACATTATGTAACTGATGGCTGATGATGGTCATAAATGAGACGACCGAGGAAAAATCTATTCACCATTTTTAATATAATTAACATAGATTGTGTCTTACAAAGATGTATCTGCCTTTTATAGGACATTTCCACTGGAAATGCCCTGAGATTAGGACTAATTAATCCTCAACCTGAAAAAGTAATTTTCCCTCAGGCTGTGGTGATTTAATATTCATAACAAACCAACCATCAAAATAGTGAGTTTAGAGATAGTTATCAGAACAAACCTCTTTCTCCAATTATTTTAAGACATATCTCAACACTGAAATGATGGGGCTGACTCCTGCCTCACAGACTAAGCTAAGCCCTCACTGCTCAAGAACAATGATTAGGCATTAGCTTAGAAGACACTATTTTTGGGAGTCATTGTGTGATTTTTAAAATCTAACTGCAGACTCATTCAACTTATCTCCAAAGCCCCCCCCCCCCCCCCGGGAGATGAAACGACGTGGAAACAAAAGTATGTGGTAGAGGAAAGAGAAGAAGAGGATGATGCTAATGAAGGTGACCACAGAAGAAGCAAAAAGGATCTGTTCCAAACCTCCTATCTCATCTGAAGAAACGACAGTATGTATAATAACCAGCTCATGTTTCTGATCTGCAGTCAAGTCGTACATCACTTAAAAGTCTTCACATCTGAGAAGCCTGGAAGAGAGAGAATTTATAAGCAATGTGAGGGTATTTTATCTGATAATATAGCAGACATGGATTATTTCCCACTGATACTGGATTTTCAAAGCTAGCACTGATATTTTTTTAGTTTTAAAAATCGAAAAAAAAGATGTGTTTGCTAATATGGTTGGTCTATAAGTTTATTTTTGATCATGGAATATAGCTCAACACTGAGAAATATGCTATTCCCTCTTTTGCGAGTAGTAAGATAAGATAAATACCACTGAAAATGAAGACGTGAGTATGAAAAGTTAACTGTCAGGTGTAAACAGCTAAATTAAACTCATAGTACAAGTTTGTGACCTTAAGAGGTGTTAGTTTTTTTTCACTTTCTTTGATTATGTTTTATGACAAATAAATAGTTTGGATAATCAGAACAATCCTGCTCTCTTTTATATTTCTGTGCTAAGAACTATACAATCGTTTTGGATGGTTAGGCCTCGTGCCTCTCTAGTTTTCATTTGATAAATTGCTATTATATTATAAGATATCAGTTATCGTCAGTTTAATAACAAAAATCAATTGGTGCAGCTTTAAATTTCTCTTCAAAGAAATCTATGGAGCAGGAAATACTATGGTTGAAAAATGTGACAGCATCACTCTCCAACATATCATCACTGCAGTCTCTTGTTATTTTGTGGACTGACATACAGCCCATATCAATACCAATATGTCTGTGATGAAGTCATATCAGCTGCTTTGTCTCCGGCTCTAGTGATGATCCCTGTGTGGTTTGGTTTAGAGGTTACAGGTGTAATACATCACAAGTTTCACTGCATAATTAAATCTTATCCTGAGCTCGGAGAATGAGCCAAAGTGATTTTATTTGCCAATTCCCTTGAACCATTTAGTCAAGTTAACATATTCTGTGTGTGGGAGCACATTTGAAACAATCCAGCACACTTCTGACACCAGTGTGTTATCTATATACTTTCAAAGATTAAAATGTCTTCCAAATATAGTGGATGTCAAAAGGCATTGGATGATATTTGATTTGTTCGTCTCTGTTGTTACGCCCGGGTGCATCAGTGGATTAACTAAAGATGATAAAGACGGGAGGGGTCTGTTCACCCTGTTGAGTGCATGAATGTCTGCGTGAAGGTGACCCCTCTCCCCTCCTTGTCTTTGCCGAGCAATAAAAACAACTTAGTATGCATTTGCTCCCCAACAGCAAATGCAGAGAGCAATGAGTCAGTAAGAGAAGCACTGAGCTAAATCCATATGAGTTCTATTGAAAATCCCCCTCTGAGTGTGCAGGCTGCCTGATGTTATTGTATTTTTGCCTTCTGTTGTTGGCAGAGTGCTTTAGGATGCTCATTATTTTACGTCTATAATGATGATGTGAAGTAATATCCCCCACCAAGCACTGCGAGGAAGCCTGTATGGATGTTTCTGATGTTTATGATCACAGCTAATGTAGATCAATGATAATCTGACAGAAAGTGAAAGAATAAAAATAGAATTGGAGGGGCAATTTACACCCTGTACACGAGCTGCATGTTCCCCGTTCAGGCAATGCTAACATTCTATAGAGTTAAGATGCCATTTCATAACGATGTCATTGTGTCATCTATGCCATATGTGATGAATAGGTATTAAAAGTGAATGTCTTACTACGCAATGACCTTATTTTATGACTTTCTGACAAAATGATGTCATGATAAATTGATCATACATGATGTTTTGATCTATATAAGCTATAAGTTGTGTTTACAGTTCTATAGGATTCAGAAACACCTCGGAAAATAAATTTTTGTAACAATGCATGATTTTCTGACTTGTGCGCAACTTCCTCATGACGTCACTTATCACATGATATCATATGATGGGGAATCTTTTTCTAAACAATGTAAGCTTCAGATTGTCTCTCGAGTCCCACTGTCCCCTTAGAAAATGTGTATTTTGGGAAGTTTTTTGTTGAGCCTGATCTTGACCTTTGACCAATCGGCTCCAGTGTTTATTTTTGGGAGATACCATTCCAAGTAATATTGAAAGCAAAAAATCTGTCCACGCATTGTTGAGTTGTTTTTTATACAGACGGGCGATAACAATACCCTGCTTCCATCTATGCTAGCATGCAGGGTGATAACAAAGATAAAGCTCTTGTTTTTTAATCTCTTTTCCTTCCAAGTCATCATACAGCACTACAACACTTATAGCTCGTCCACACTCCTGTGGATTTTTTTGCGAAACAAACTTTTTCCTCTTCCCTCAGGCCTCCCACAGAATCACCTCAAAGCCAAATGTTTGTTCAGAAAATATCTGCAGTGGTATTTACCAGATCTAGAAGTGGACGTCATCACAATGCTGTTATGAGCTCATGTAAACTCACCTCCCACGAAAACTATCCATGTGTGACTGGCCACCCAGACACTACTGAGAGCTGCTGCTCCACTTCAGTACCTTGTCAGGAGAAAATCTTTAAACGACAAAGTCGCTTGAAACGACTCCAAATTTAGCCGCTCCAGCTCAAAGCTTCGACAGCTGACGTCTTTTCCTTTTTGTTCTTCTATCACACTTCTATTCACAAAGCTGATTCAAAAATAGTGAAATACTCTGATCCAGATATAGATAGATGAGCTCAGGAAGAAAAATCAGTGCAGGATTTGTCCTGTGCAGAAAAAAAATACAACAGGGTGCCAGATTATAATCCTATGTTAAATCAAACAGTAGTTGGGACTTTGAATCAGATTCTGCTGGACTCTGAATTTACTATAACATGTACTTCCAAACCTCTGAACTATACAGTGTATTTTGGTGCAGACCACAGGCCTTTTGCAGTTCTCACATCCACCAGCAGAGGCAAAAATAAGGCAAAGCAGAGATTAATTTCCCCTCTGAGTATATTATCTCCTAATCCAGGCAGTTTTCTGGATTATGTCAGTGCTGTTTCTCCTCTGTGGTGCTTAGTCTTTGATAATCATCTAGTTTGCATCATCATGGGCTTAGAATATTTGTCAAAGCACTTGCTGTAACCAGAATGTATGTTTGACCTACATGCCAGGACACTGGAGTAAAGTAAAGTGACAGTCAAAGTGAATCTAGTGCTTTTCATGGATTATTTACTGGTTGCAAATGCAGAAGGGGGTGTGTGCACTAATGTTGTTTTGTAGGGAGGGTACTCACATTACAAAAGCACATTGCATGTTCTGAAAATACACACACGCACACACAGAGAGTGGCAGTAAGAGGGACTGTCATCCACAGTAGATGGAGAGGAGCGGGTCTTGACTCTTCTGTTAAATATTGATTGAAACTTTACTTCACCCACTTTGTAAAACCATGCACTCATGAAAACGTCATGACGACAAAAGGATTTGTCATTCTCTGTTGGATTTGGATTTATGTCATCTGGGCAATTATGTAACGGTCACCAACTTCAAGAGGTGATACAGTTGGTATTTTTGGGCACTTTATGTTTGAAGGAGATGGTGAAGATGGACAGAAATGTGGTGGAAACACATGCAGTGAATTGTCAGGTCATTGAGGAGTTGAACCTGTGACGTGTACTCATGTTGTATGGATCCTAAACATTTGGAAATCTGGGCACCAAAGAGAACAGATGATAAATGTCGTTTCTTTCAACACGGTGAAAACATCTGTCTGAGCTGTCCATTTGTTTTTTGCCAAAATATTAAATTGAGATATTGAGATATTGGATTGAGAGCAACTCTCCCCAATCCAAGACTTAATAAACCATAGTTTATTTTACAAAACCAAGACATTTCTCAAACCTTAACTTTAACAAACAGATATTTATAAAGTTCTCCTTCGATGATATGGTATTTGTGCATATATATTGTGTCTAAATGTTTCTTATTGTTCTTTTTAAATGTGGAGTATGGCGTTTTGCTCTCATGTATGCTGTAAGTATATTATTAAAGTGACAAATTAAGCTGATTAGATATTTTAAAGCTCACATCTAGTGGAGTGCAGCTTGTAATCACAATAAAAACTGAAATAATAATGATAATTTTAGTTGGTTTTAAATCGGAGGCCCTTCTACAACACGTCTCCTGGACACTGGTGTTACCTTGAGGCCTTTATGTCATTGTAGTTCATGTGTTTAAGTGGTGCATGGAGTGTTCAACAAACTTCATTCTACATTTTACAGTAATAACCACAAACTAAGCCATGTGGTTAAGCTACTTCATTTCTCCAACATGTCTGCAGCTGTAGCTCATGCACAGATTTGGTTTATATCACAGTCTAACAGTGTAAACTGAGGTTCCTCCCAGCCTGGTCTACATGCCATTGCGCTTGTGTGTGTGTGTGTGATCACAGTCAGCCTGAGGAAGCGCCCCTGGCAGTGTAGTGGGAGTGAAGCGCCTCCTGTTATTTCCCCTCCTCTCCATCCTTTAACGCCGAACCAGAACCATTCATCTCTCCCCTCCTTCAGGCTTCACATCCGGGTCATCCGCCAGTATCAGTCTCCTCTGTCTGTGTGTCTGACAGAGTAAGAATCATTTCAGCAACCCGCCGCCGCGCCGTACCGCAGCCCTCCGTCCGACTGCGCGGCTCGCCGAGCGGACACTGCGCCTGGCGTGCGCCGCTGATGGTGATGGAGCCACGGGCGCCGTGAAGCTGCAGCCGGTCGGTCGCCAACAAAGGCTGGGATGAGATGAAATGGTAGGAGGCGTTTGTATGGGCTAGCCCGTGGAGATCAACTCGCCCTAACCATGTCTAAGAGCCTCAAGAAGAAGAACCACTGGACCAACAAAGTCCACGAAGCGGTGGTGACGCGGGGGAAGGACGGGGAGCTGGGGTTCGAGCTGAAGGGGGGCGCGGAAAACGGCCAGTTCCCCTACTTCGGCGAGGTGAAGCAGGGGAAGGGGCTGATCCAGAGCGGCAAGCTGGCCCAGGACGAGCTGCTGCTGGAGGTCAACGACATGCCAGTGGCCGGGCTCACCACCCGGGACGTGTTGGCGGTGATCAAGCACTGCAAAGACCCGGTCCGCTTCAAGTGTGTCAAACAAGGTGAGACCAGGAGAGGGACCGGGAGAGCACGAGGGAGGCGGGAGGAGTGAGAGTGACTGTGAGTGTGTGAGTGTTGGAGTGAGTGTGTGTGTAGCTGGTGTGATCAAGATGTCACCTGTGCACTCATCTGTCAGTGGAGACACGAGTCGTGTGTTTTCGTGGACAAAGCGCAGAGCTGTGTTTAGGCCCGGGTGCTGCTGGGATGTAATTACGAGCCGTAATGACGGGCTCAGTCCACCAGGCTCACTGACGATAATGATTAGACCGCCGCCGCCGCCGTTTGTTTACCACAGTGTCACTGGTTCGATGCCACTGCCTGGAGGGGGTGTGTCCGTTCAGGCGCGATGCCAAAGCCTGCGGTTCTCTCCTTGTTTTGGTTCGAGCTCCTCGTCTCACCAGAAACAGGCCTGCGCCGTGGATCAGATGTTTTTCTCTCCGCTGCTGTAGCGTAGAGTCTGAGCTGCACACACACACACACACACACACACACACACACACACACACACACACACACACACTGCTAGTGAGCCGGCTGACAGTCTAGACTGTGCTGTATACGTGTTATTACGGTATAATTACGCACGGATGGAAATAATGTGTCATGGAGCCTGATTTCATATCGATTAACTCTGTAGTCAACATGAGAACACAAAGAGGTTTGTGCACTTACTAAAACCTTATCCCATAACCTTAAAGGGATAGTTCACCAAAAAAAGAAAATCCACTTATTATCTACTCACCACTATGCAGATGGAGGGGTGGGTGAAGTGTTTGAGTCCACAAAACACTTTAGGAGCCTCTCAGGGGTAAACAGTGCTTCAGCCAAAGTGACCTCTTCTTCAGACATAATAAAACAACAGACAAAAAACACAGCTTGCCTCCATACTACTCATGTGGTGTCTTCCAAGTGTCCGCAAGCCCCGACATTCATATTCGACTCGATACAGCGTCATTTACATGTGTTTTAACCCTAATAGTCCACTACCAGAAGAAGTGATGCTAGCGGATGTAGCGATGCGAACGTGCACCACGCACGTGCCCTTGGGGACACTTGTAACATGAGCAGTATGGAGGCATTTTGTGTTTTTCTGTTTCACGTCTGAAGAAGGGCTCTTCAACTGGCTGCAACACTGTTTACCCCTGAGATGCCTCAAGTGTTTTGTGGACTCTTCACCCACCCCTCCATCTGCATAGTGGTGAGAATTTTCATTTTTCGGTGAACTATCCCGACAAGTTCATACCTAACCCTAACCTTAGTTACCCCTCACCTTAACCAGGAAAACTAAAGGCCTAACCTTAAACCTTACTCTGACCCTAACCTAAAGTTAACTATAACCTTAAAACCCTCAAATAGCCCATTGGAGTTGTGAGGACCGACCAAAAAGTCCTGTACAATGATGGTTTTGGACCAAAATTGGCTCTAAAAACTACACACAAGTACACACACACTCTCACACACACACAAAGCAAAGTTTTATTTAAATGGCACATTTCATTGTAGGTGGAAGCACAACATGCTGCACAAACATGATGGAAGTTGTAACCACAAAACCCTGTGTAAAGTGGAAGGATAAACATTAGATACAGATTAAAACAAACACACATATTAAAAATATAAATAAAATACATAAAGATTAAACTGATAAAATGGAGAAACATGATAATAAAATTAATCAAATTAACAATAAAAGGTATAAAAATCTAAAGTTTAAAATAAAATAAAATACTAAAGGACACCCACACACACACACACAGTCACGGTCACGGTTTGATAAGCCTCAGAGGGTTTTGTTATTGTCAGCCGATGCTCTGATGGTGTGTTGTATAATAGTTGTGGCCTCTGGAGCTGCGGGCTTGTTGTAATGTTTCTGAGCGTAGCAGTGGATTTATGGCAACACTGTTGACTGAGTGACCTGCTTCTGTCAGCAAGTGTAAAAGTGGACAGGCTCTATGACTAGAACATTGGATTGAAGGAGCAGTGGAGGAGATATTTATCACCCTCGCACCCTCCGTGCCTCAGTTTAAGTCCCAATAAGTGGCTGAAAAAAGGAGGGGGGCCTGCGTTCTGAGCCATGAAATGAACATTACAGTGGCTTGTTCCTGGGACATCAGTAAAGCAATAAAATCAAAGCAGTTTTTTATTTTCGGACATTGCCGAGTTTGCTTGCAGAGGATTTGACTTTGCACATCATGCTCGGTGTTTTCATGGGTTGTGTTAATGTGATTGATTATTGAGTTGGAGCCCACGACAGAGTACGAGTCTTGTGATGTGTGAGGGGTTAAATGCTAATGTGCATGTATCTCACAGTTCAATTCTCTCCCTCCCTCTCTTATCCATTTATACATGAGTCTGTTTATTGAACTACCCAGCTCAGCCTGTTCTCTACTCAAAATGTCCTTGACATGCTGCTGTTTGAGTCCATTCAGCTTGTTGTCCCCATCTGTATGTATATATTTTCTTCTCACCCCCAGTTTCTCTCTGCTGGCTGTCATATTACTATTTGAATACCATCCATTGGAGAGAGGAGTGTATTTATGGGATTGCGTTTCCAGACAGCGGCTGACACACTTGCGGCCCGCAGAGGAATCGTCTAGAAGCGGTCCAGTCGCTCGGCTCAGAGGCCACGCGCAGCCAAATCAGAGATGGATGTCCTGTCTGGGCGCACGACCATGTCTGACTGCCCATGCAAACATGCATAGACTTACTCATCTTAACAAGCTATTCTCAGTCAGATAGAATGTAGAAACCCCCTCATCCGCCTCAGAGGGACTAGGGCAGTGACAGAGAGGCCTGACGGGCCTCCAGAGCGAGGTCACAGCCCGACTCTGCCCCTGACCCTGACCCTTACTCTCACCACAGTTCTCAGTTCTGCATAGAGGCATTTGAATAGAGGCATTGCCTTTGAGGGACTCTGTACAAAGTAAAGCAAATGCATCCACAATGCGCAGTGATTATTTAATTTGCTAATGTCATACCTGGTGTTCTATTGGTTGGGGGCTTTTCACAGGGTTTTTTAACAAAAATCCAAATGTGAGAGCAGAAATCTGAGGCCAGAAGTATCGTGAGTGCACATGAGCAGCTTTAACACGACTAGAAGGACTCAAACTGAAGGACATTTGTGCAGCAACATTTGGTCATCTGAGTGCAGTTTTAATCAGGAGCGGAGCAAATGTGCATGGGTGCTGCAGCTATTTCAGAGAGTATGCAGGGGAATCATTACAAAATCTTGTTTGTCACATATTTATTTAAACCAAAAAAATATGTGAATGTGTATTGAAGTTCCCCATTGGACTAGAAATGTTTGTGTATGTAGAAAAAAGGTTCATGCACACAGATTTAATTTGCACATGTGTACACCTAGAAATTACAGTTAATTAGAAAAATGGAAAACTGTTACACACTGGTCTCGTCGCAGTGAGCCGTCTTTCTGTGCCAGCTAGCCTGAGGCTTGAGCACACGGCTAAAAGAAAAAAGAAACTTGCAGAGCAATCTCACCAAATATTTAATTATTATGCATCTTTTACTGTAACCTCCTTTATATGTGGCACTGCTGCTGCAGCCCAGTTCTGAGCCAGTTTAGAGACTGAACTGTGAACATGGACAGCATCGTGATCACAAGTCCTGTGTTGGCAACATTTCTGGACACGTCACACATGTGTGAGTTGTGCATCAAGTCACCTTCTAATAATCTCCATAAACATCACGTGTTCTATAAATATCTATATCATTTATTCAGTCAGTCATGGAACACTGATTCGCTTTGCCAGGAAAAAAACTAAACGTGATAGAATGTTAAAAACTGCCAGAAAGAGAAATATGGTTTGTGTGTGAATCTCAAGAGGGCTGTTATTCATACCCCTGCTGTGTGTGTGTGTGTGTGTGTGTGTGTGTGTGTGTGTGTGTGTGTGTGTGTGTGTGTGTGTGTGTGTGACTGTTTCAAGTGTCTCCCTTCTCAGTCATGTAAATGGATAAGCTGAAACCTTATCTGAACTAATGGCATGCTAACCATCTTCACCACAGAATCAAAACAAAACTGATTCCTACAGTTATTTAAGATAAGATGAACTTTACTAATGCCACTGGGGGGGAATTAGCATCGTAGCTGCAGCAGCAGGATATAGATGAGAGTAGGTAGTGTGGAGAGAAAAATTGGAGTATCTACACAATGTGCGATATCGCACATTGTTTACATGAATAATATTGCACACAGTCTCCGAGCAACGGGGTGAAAAAAGACTTGTTACAAAGAGATGTTGCACATATATATCCGTATATGCCTGGGTGAATGGTGGGGGAGCATTGCTGGTTGTACAGTTTGACAGCAGTAGAAAGGAAAGAGTAATATGTGAGTTAATACTCTGCAACCTCTACAGTCAGGCTTTCACATATTTTCTGTAGCTGTTGAATTATTTTTTTTCACTGAGGAAATTCTGAGACATCACAGTTGAAAGCACAGGTCTCACTCATAGAACAAGTGATGAATTCATTCCACTAACAGAACCCACTGTTACCACCAGGCCACAAACATCTTCATCGTACCCAGGTCACCATCTCATCACACTGCTGCCCTCTGGAAGCAGTACAGGTCCTTTCATCGTGTGCAGTGTTACTATGTGCAATGTGACCGAGCACATATACTCATCTGTTTTAATTCCCTATGTTTTATTTAGATCCATTTACAGATTTGTCTACACATACACAGATCTCATTACATTTTTTTTTACATGTTTACAAAACATTTGCATCTGCCTGTACTCATTTGTAAATCTCAGCACATTCTTTACACACTTAAAAATCTAGTTATGCACACACGGATTGATATACAGTTAGAAAACTATATAAATAGCCCTACAATACAGGACATGTTGTTAGTGCTTTTCAGTCATTTCATTGAAATAATTGTTTTTTAAACTTAAATGATAAGAATTCTTCCAAATGCATTTGTAATTTAAAAAAACATTTTGCTGTGGATTTTATTTTAAACGCTGGTATTGGCTCTGTACTTATATCATGTGATAAACATCTCTCATCTGTGTTCATCTCCTCAGCAGCATCACGCAGGAGCGAGGTGCAAACACAAACAGCTGCTCAAATCAGTGTGGCAGGTTTATAAAAGTGAACCAAGAGGTGTCAGCACAGTATGGAGAGGACAGAATGTGTGTGTGTGTGTGTGTGTGTGTGTGTGTGTGTGTGTGTGTGTGTGTGTGTGTGTGTGTGTGTGTGTGTGTGTGTGTGTGTGTGTGTGTGTGTGTGTGTGTGTGACGGGGTAAGAGATTTGAAAAGGGAGGGGTGGTTTTCATGGAAGAATATGTTGAAGGTGTAAGAATACATACTTGGAGAGACAAAGTCATCTGATTTTCTTTTTATATTGCCACTGACAGATTCTTCCTAAATCAGATGAACTAAAGTGCCTGTTTCTATAATTCGGACCTGTCTTTGTTTTATCAACTTCACATAATGACAATAGCACAATGGACTTATAATGATCTCCTTTTCTTTGTCTTTCTTTTCTCCCTAATTGAGCCAAATAGCCACAAATTTCATTTACAGAACATCATTTTCATTATGATATTTCATTTTGTTAATTCCATTTCAGTGCTGCTTATCAGTTAGGATGAGTATAATGTGTATCCACCTCTAAATAACGCAGTTCTCTTTTTAGTCGTCTTAATTAGCATGAATTTCTTTTGTCATAAATAGCTATGGAGCAAATGCAGTGATATAAATAATCTTAATGTCAGCTATTTTTAGAGTTTTATTTTTCCCGTCCGTTCAAATTAAGGTTCAATCCACTAACACTGCTCTGGTTCACAGAATAATAAACACAATAAATGCCATGTTCTCTACCTGGAAGTACTCTGCTCTGGATGAGAAATGCAGTACAGAGCCAAAAACATATCACTGTTTGCTGATATTGCCTTTTGTTAAATGTGATTTTCTTCTTCTTTCCAAATTGTGTTTTTTACCTCCCAGAAAGGATTGTGGGGGAGAAAGACCCCAGGACATGTCATCTAACCGGGTTTACGAGAACAATATGTGGTCCTTTCTGAGGAAAAGCAACATGAGTTTGAAAATGTTAACATGCCCTTTAACATCTAAGTGGAGCACAACCAGCCTCCGTCACACTGTGCAGCAGTTCAGAGCCACAGCTTACACAGGCCAGGTCAGGGGGGCCTCCATTACTGATGGAACTGTAAACAGGAATTCAGCAGTGGACTATTTTATCAGAAACAGACAGTCCATTTGATTAGGATCTGATTTATTACATGCACAGTTCTCTGAGTTTCCTAGTTTTCAATGACAATGGAGGCAGATTTATGACCCAGAAAATGTAAAAAATATATTTTTGGGGGGATTTCTCAACTATAACCACTTACAAAAATGGTTTAGGATCAAAATATGAATTCAAACACTCTTTTCAAAAAGAAGGCTATTGATGTCCCCTCTCCTTCTGGGTTTTTTACTTGTTTAATCCCTCCCCCAAAGATGTTATAATAATAACTTTATTTGTATAGCACTTATGTAACAAGGTTACAAAGTGCTTCACATAAAAACATCCATGGCAAAAGCAAGAATGAATTATTATAAAAGGTATTCAGTTCTGTTCAATTTTAAGGGCCAAATCACACATAATAAGGTTAGACCTTTAAATGTATAGAGAAACCCAACAGTTCCTACAATGAGCAGCACTTTGGCGACTGTGGAGAGAAAAAAACTCCCTCATTAACTGGAAGAAACCTCTAGAACCAGACTCAGGGTGTGCAGCCACCTGCCTTAACAAATTAAGGCAGGTCACAAAACGTAATGGAAGGATATGGTGTAGGCGAGGGAAGTGCCCGTTAAAGATCTGGCTGTGGACAGAGGGAGGATCCACTGGTCTTTTTCACTTTCTTCAACATTGTGAGCTAAGGTGTTTTCAACATTTTCCCAGGGAATAATTCATGGATCTTGATGAAAAGACTCAATCAGGCGTATTTAGGGTACTGATATGTGTGAGTGTATGAAAGTTGAATTTAATGGGACTGTTGTGCCTTGGCTGAGGAATGAGCTACTGAGGGTCGTTCTTGTTTAATTTGTGTGATGGCTGGCACAATGGTGTGAGATATGGCTTGGAGGGAGTTGGTGAGAGTGGTGTCCAGTGCACAAGTCAGGAGTACTGACGCATTATTTTCAGTGAGAGAGGTGAAAAAAGACTTGTCTGTATGATTCCTGCCAGTTCTCTTAATGTGAATACAGTACGGAGGGACAGATGGAGCGGAGGAGACCTTCTTCTGCCCCCTCGTCGCTTTGTTGATGACAAGCTTGAAGAATCAAGGGCTGACATGTTGCTCTGTTGGTATTAATAACTCACCAAGAGATGAGTTCTGTCAGAGGGTGATTTTATTGAGGCCAGAAGCTGCTGCAGCTCTGCTCAGAGGATCAAACTCAAGCTCAGCCATCCAATGACCAAATATCTAAACTGGTCCAGTTACGTGAATTAGGTCAATGTAATTCTCCTCAGCACGGACACACGGCGTGAGACAATCTGGGACAGTTTGGCTGCATGTGTTAGTGAAATGTGTTTAAAAGTGGTGTTTGTGTTTGTACAACACGATTGACTGAGGTTTTGTCAAAGCAGTTTTACTTAAAGCCTCCACTCTGTTTTTGATTGGACCAGTTCAGGACTAAATAAAGATGGAAGACGACAGCTCCTGAAAAGTGAAGCCAGATAATCGGATCACCCCCTGGTGGCTGGCTGCATAGTATATTTCATGAACTCTTCCTCCTTCATGGGACATGGACCAAACCAAAAATGTCTAATTAACCATCAAATATATTTTTCTGAAAGATGGTGTCTCTTATTTAAGGTAGTTGTTCAGCTGTTCGGTGACCTGTTCAGTATCAACAGGACCTCGATACCGCGGCTGTGCAGACTCTGGCTCCAAATTACTTCAAAAGAACAAGATGGCCTCCTGCAGGAGGAAGTGCAGACTTGTCATCCGTCTAATACTGATTGGGTATTTATTGGGTTTGACTGACGACTCCACTCACCTTTTCTTTCTGTAGTACTTGATTTGGTAGGATTGTTGACTTTTTTTTTTTGTAATTCTCTCCACATTTCCACTAATTTTCAATATGACCAGGTCCAGTCAGCCAGTATTTAAAAACACGTCATCATCCCTCAGCCATGATCACGTGAAATGTCAGACACAGTTGGCTATTCAGGCTGTGGTGGTGTGATTCGTCTCAATGCCCTTTTTATGATCAGGATGTGATTGAACTGGGCATTTTGGCCTTAAAGGAGTAGAAGTTCGGTTTTTTTCAACCTGGTCCTTATTTCCAGCATATGGTTAGTAGATCTACTCATCCATAAAGGTTTGGAGTAACTTGGAGTCCTTCGGACGCTTTTAGATCCACACGCGATCGACGTATATCCATACAACGCAAGGGTTCGGGGCATCCACAATACAGCCTCTAAATAACGCATTATCTCAAAACTCTTTATTTACTATGAATCGCCAGCACTAGTCCCCTGTGAGTCATATAATATTCATCAGTGTGTGTTTGAGAAATGAATAGAGAATGAATGAAACACAATTACTCTCTTGTTTTTCTTATTGTTATGAATAAGAAATTATTACATTTTTACTTTTACTTAATCTTGAACCTTCTATGTACAGTGCCTTTTTTTATTAATCAAATTCTCTTTAATTCGTTTGGCTAATTGTTTTGGAAACTACCTTTTGGCACTGCGCGACATATATCATATTTTTGACATTTCTATTTTTGTCAGTGGTGCTGGGCCAACCACCATTTTGTCAACAATGGAATTCAAAAATTTTTTGTGAGAAATATTTTTTCTCAGATTTTTTGGAAGGTTTATTTCTATTGACACCTCCACCCACTTGGTGGAGCACCCATATTTTACGGTATCCAACACAGACTCCTTTATTTTCCTTCTGCATGCAGTTTTTTTCCCTGTGTTCACGACCTGCTTGTAATTCTAAACGTTTCCGGATCCCTTTACCACTGCTACAGCTGTTGACACAGAATTGGCTCAGTCCTGTGACAAAGGCTCCAAAGTGTTTTCCAAATGAAATGTGCTACTGCAGAGTTTTTTTTTCAGTCTGATGGGGGTTCAGTGAGGACACTGTCCCTGAAGGATTCAACCATCTCTCACTTTCAGAGGTAGAGGCAGCCTGGACATCTGTCGCATCACGACAACCAGTGAAAGTCATTCAGTTCAGTGTGTGGCCTTGTATGTCTGTTCAGTCTGCTGGCACACACACACACACACACACACACACACACACACACACACACACACACACACACACACACACACACACACACACACACACACACACACACACACACACAGGCTCCATAATATTCTCTGTGTGTTGCCATCTCTCTGAATGTGATACGGAGGTCTGTGCTGAAACAACAACCCCACTCCCCACTTTTACAGAATCATATCTTATTCAGTCAGGCGCAGCAGCACAGAAGGAGGCGGATGGTTTTCACTCATTGACACAGCGTAGATTAGCCAGCAGCGCTAATCTGATGGCTTCACTGTGGGATTCAGATCTGACTGATGAGGATTATAAAAAGATGGCTTCAGGAGCAGTGGCTGCTAGTGACTCAAAAAATTTAAAAAATAGCTTCTATGATTTCTTAAAAACCATCATTGAGGGCTCTATATATGAATAAAACACGTGTGTATAATGTGTCACTAGAAACCTGGCAGTCCAGCATGGGGAGACACAGCAGCCAATATGTTGCAGTAGAATTTTAACCATCACCCTTTGTAAAATGGTGAACAGAGTTTATGTAAAAGGTAAAGGTGGTTTGATGGGACCAGATGCTGATGCTGTTATGCCATATAACAGGATCTCTGTTTAAAAGGGGCTTGTGAACCAGTCTTCTCTGGACAGGAGCTGCTGGTCGATGGCTACCAAACATGTTCTGACTTTCTAAACAGGCTTAAAATCAATTATTTGCTAAATATCCTGGATTAGAGGGAATTGTTAAGAAATTGAATTAAACATGTCAACTGATGCAGTCTTATATCAACCTTTGTTTTCAAAATTAAGAGATAATGATTCCACCCATGAATCTGAACTACCCTCAGCGAGTAATCATACTGCAGCAGCAAGCAGCGTCCTCCTCAGATGTTAGGTTTGCTTTAAGCGTCATACATCACTGTAGTGATTCTTCCTACCAGTAGAGGACAGTAGCTGTCTAATCAGTCAGTGTCTGCAAGAGCAACTTAAGTTTGAACTCCAGCTGTGATGCTGTTTACTTTACTGTCCACTTTATTTTATCAGGGTTTAGATTCAAACCTTTTTGTCATTAACAGTTGTTGCTGTCTAGAAATCTGAACTGGTCCATGACTATTAAAACTGTTATTGATGTAACAAAGAGACTTGTTGACTATTATTATTATTATAAGATAATGTCTGAAATGACAAACCAATGAGTGTCCTCTTCTCCTTCTTGCTGTAGGATTTAGATGCATAGTTTATTTATTTGTATATAATTGTGTTTATAGGGGTTGTTTTTGTACACAATACACAAACTATGCACATTGGTCTTAAGTCATGGGTGTGGTAAAATGACTAGATTTTGTAATATTAAAAAAAATTAAAGTCCCCTATAACTTAGCTTTAGATGTAAAATATTCAGGAGGAGCATCTATCAGGCCACAACTTATTAAAACATGGTGAAAACTGTTCCAGACTTCACATTTCTGATAGGAGTCACAGCCTGAACACATCTACATGACACAATGGCATCGCCACTGCACCGCGACAAAATTTGTGATGAAATTTGAAGTATCCTAACTACTGTGTATTTTCTTTCTATGGCTGACTCACTGTATTAGCAGCAACAGAGTAATTGTGTAACACACTATAATAATAATAATAATAATAATAATAATAATAATAATAATACCTGGAGCAATGTAACAGATGACAGTCCTAATGAAACAACCACTGTGTTAGAGAGTCAGAGGAAAACGTCCTCTTCATGGAGCACAAAGTAGTTTTCCAGCTGACTTGATGTGAGCTACGGGCACTTTTCCCGACATTATATGCTGGGTGTACATAATATCCCTCCTCATATATAGTTCATCCTAACATTTTTAATAGAGAAAAGAAAGGGGCAGTCAGGTCAGTACAGTCAGGCTGAATTCAATTCATTTTGCTTTGGATTTAGCACCATGAAGGTCCCATAATCACTACAGACAGAGTTTATTAGACTATCGGACCATAACAGCTAAATGAAGCATTGGAGAGGAGAATCATTATGATGCTCAGAGGGCGGTCCTCTCTCAGCCACAGTCATAGTTATTAATTTTTTTGTATTGACTGGGAACGAACCCCTGCTGGTTTGAACCCCTCTGGTTATCGACCGCTGCACCCCCAGAACCAATGAGTTTCTTATTACTCTCTTATCCCCCCAAGGCTCCATAGTATATATATATATATATATATATATATATATATATATATATGGTCTTCTCATATATATATATATATATATATATATATATATATATATATATATATATATATATATATATATGTATATGTATATATGTTAGATTCTCCCCAACCATTGGGTTAGGGTTAAATCATAGCTCAAATTCCTTCTGCTATAGCAAAGAGGACAAAGTCTTTCAACTTACAAACACCATCCTCTCCCCCTCTTTAAGTCTCTCATAGTCTGTTGCTTCTCATTAAGAGACATCCTGCTTGTTGTTCCTGAAAGAGTGTGAGGAGTGTGGCTTGAGCTGGAGAGTGCAATCAAAAGTGACAAACATCTCCAGAAAGCCACGTTTAAAGCAGGAGCTGCTGCATGCATGCAAACACACCTCGTGTACAATAGTATTTATCTCATCAGCACTGACTTGAGGTGAGGGGAGATGAGGGATTCATTTACCCGCTGTGGGAGGAGGACAGTATGAGGAATATTAGGACTGGCAATTCCTATAACCTCCCTCCTTTAATCCTGATGTCTCATTTGTAGTGTGGGCTTGTTTCTCTTTATAGTGACTCAGAGCTTGTAAATGTGTGTCTGGCCTTGATCACCGGGCTGCAGAGGAAGACATGGAGGAACATCATCATTAAGACAAGTCTGAGGATAGAGGGGAATCAATATTAAGACCTTTAGGAGAGAGTGTCTGTCATTTACTATTAATAATGGGCCCTGCTGCCTGTTGTAATAATGCAATTAGGAGTACTGGAAACAGATACTT
Source organism: Paralichthys olivaceus (assembly GCF_024713975.1). Lineage (NCBI taxonomy): Eukaryota > Metazoa > Chordata > Actinopteri > Pleuronectiformes > Paralichthyidae > Paralichthys > Paralichthys olivaceus. The sequence goes on along the minus strand of NC_091099.1, from coordinate 10,100,900 downwards.
TATCCCCATCTAAATGGTCTTCTCATGTAGAAACTATCTGTACCTTTGCAGTTTAATACACACACTCCTGCTCTCTCTCTCTTTCTCTCTCTCTCTCTCTCTCTCTCTCACACACACACACACACACACACACACACACACACACACACACACACACACACACACACACACACACACACACACACACACACAGGCCTTCTCTATCTAATTGGGACTGTAGACAAAGAACAAAGAGACCAGGTCAGACAAGGGTGGTCTTACCTGGACGACCTGAGAGGTGGATGAAGATGCTGAGAGAGAAAAATTGGGAAACTAAAATGTCAGCCGGGTCAAAGGAGAAACAGAAAGGAAATGGAGTAAAAAGAAAAAAAGAGTTATAGAAATGGAGTGAAGTCCAAAAAGGATTGTAGGAAATGCAGAATAGTAACTTGAATTTCCCCTCATATGTAAAGTCCTCATTGTTTCCTCCTCTGAGCGCTCAGTATTGAAAACACATACTAATAGCAAAAAACACAAGCAACTTCAGAAATCATCCTCATCACTTTGAACACACGTGCGCTTCAAATACATGCAGCAATACCAAAATACACAACATTGCGAATACACGTGATAACCTAAAATACAGACAAATGGTGCAAGTTGCAGTTGTTAACTTTCTTTTTGTCCATACTTGTGGTTTTTCCTTTGCAAATGGATCAATTTCTATTGTTTTTATGGTGCAGTGATTAGTGCTGTTATTATTTACACATCTATTTGATAGGAACAGGGTTCTGCTGTGAAAATGTTTCATTCAAATTTAGATTTAATCTATATCCTCCCTCAGGTCATACTGTATATGTATACACTATGAGAGTAGTCGTAATGGAAAACATGGACTGAGTTTGGACTTTTATAAAATGGATAATGGGGGATAATGGTGTTTGTTCAGTGGATGACTCTGGTGGTATTTGCTGGAGCTGATGCACAGTTGAGCAGAATTTGAATGAGAGACAAAGATATCTTCCTCTATTTACTGTTAGTTTGTGAGTGAGACTCTTGCCATGGAGTTTGGTACTTCTCTGCGTCCTATATGACCTCTTGTGGGCGTGTGGGAAAGCTATCGATCAGCAAGTCTCCCTGCAAGTTTTGTTCTCCATGACAACCACTTGGGTACAGCAGCACTTCACCTCAGCTCTCCCCAGACACCCCCAACCTTCAGCTCAGATCTTAGCCTTTAACTGGCCAGACAGCCCCTCGGTTTGCTGAGCATGGTGATGTGTTTGTGTTGCTGAGATTCGATCCGTTGTGTTTTTTTGTGGTGCATGTCTAGCGTATCTGTGCTTTAGTAACAGGAAAGGAGGGAGTGTTTATGTGAAGACAAAGAATTGTGTGCAGAAAAGTTATATGTGAAGTATTTTTGGAGTTAAAAGTATTGAGTGCAGTGGTGTAATGATTCTGAAACTGTCCAAGACCAAGACTAGTTTGTGATGCAAATGTCCACCATCTTGTATCATGATGGAGTGATCACACCACTGTGGGAACGTTTGTGCGACCTTTCAAAAAGAAAATCTTGAAACTAAATCAAGATCTGATTAGAACAGTGGATTTGGAGAATTGTTAAATGCTCCTCCACTTTGACTTGATTTTGCACCATGTTTTTGTCTCATTGTGTAATTATGAGGTTTTGTTTTAAATGGATCACTTGGCCTTGTGTTTGTTCATGTGCAGCATGAGTCAGAGTGTGCAGGTGGGCATCTGTCCCTAAAGCATGACTACAAGGTTGTTTGCACTTAAGAGTAGAACGGTTAAACTTTGTGAGCAGAGAGATTTAAAAAAATCAATTTGCCTCCCTTCACTCCCGGCCTCCTGGACGAGAGGGCATGTCAGACCTAATTATGACTCCCCAAAACAAACAGAATGGCTCCTGGTGGTTTCTACATCCATCTGCTCCTCCCTCAAGCAAGCGCCAGTTTACATTATGGACAAGTTATTAGCAAGTTAAACAGATAAACCATTTTACCCCATTTGTGGAGACCATATTGTTTCCTATGGTGGCCCTGAGAGCTCAACGTTGAAACTCAAGAAAAAAAAAATGCCAATATAAAAACACAAGCAACATTGCAAATACACATGATAACCTAAAACAGAGAAATGGTGCAAGTGTTTAAAGGGCACACAAAAAGTGATGAAGCTAACTTGTTGCTTAATTTGTGACTTTATTAAAGTTATTGAAGCCAGATGTTAGAAAATGAGCTAAAATATATTCCTGAGCTAAATACATTCCTTTGGATGATGCTGGACAGTTTTCATTGAGTTTTTCATCTTAATAACATTTCAAACAATAACACTTTAAAAATGTAAACAAGCAATAATAAGAATATCTGAAACAATAGCAGGACAAATCATCCGATACAGGCCAAATATCAACACAAATACAGCGTAGTACAAGTTAATAGGTAAAATATAGATGTGTGTGAGTGTTACAATTCACCATCATGTCTACCAGTGGAATTCAAAAAGTAACAGTAACAGTAGGAAAGAGAAACTAGTCATGGAAATAGCTGGAGAAGCAGAGATGGATATTCAGCAGCTGAGGCTGTGGTGAGCTCTGTTGCTGCTGAATATCTGACGTCCCGTTCTTTCTCTGAGCTGATAGTTTGCGTGCTGGTTAGCTCAGCCTCAGGTTAGATGTGGAGTGTGATCTTGACCTGCTGAGGGTGTTGAGCGCAGGATTAACCTCCTGGAGTAAAGTTGTATCATTATCAGGCCTGCTGTCTCACAGCTTTAATCCTCCTGTGCCGTAATGTTCCTGCATGATAAATGTGTTACAAAGATGGAAAGTTCAACAACACCATGCTAAGGTTTTTATTGTTTAAACAAGGAAAGAAAAATGAGGAAGATCTTTGGTCCTCATCTTGTAAAAGGCATTTGGCAAATGGAGTTTGGATTCAAACATAAAAATCAAGCAGATCATTTTGTTGAAGTCTCTAAAATTCAAAATAAGGTACGAACTGAAGGGATTTATTATGTGGTCAGTGTGTCACAGAAAACGTTTGTATGGTGTAAAACACATTTGAAAGAGACGTCAATCCCAAATTCCTCCTTGTTTAATGAGAAAATCAAAGTCCTCTGTGGGTGTGGGAGCTCTGTTGGTCTAGCTGCTCAGAGAGAGCCAGTAAACCACATAGCAGTAACAGTGATTGAGGTCATGTCAAATCTGCTTCTTCTTGTTTACAGTCATAATTGAAATCAACCGCAGGCTCTTTACTGAAGTGTTCTAAATACCAGAACAAGCCTGTGGGCTCTAGGTTTGGTTTTTGTGATATTTAGACCATTAAGTAGAAGAAATGGCAGCTTGTTTACACAGAGGTCTGCTGCTGAACCCGCAGATGAAATAAAATGTCAATCAATTATCAATTCTATTCAAGGAGGAGTGTAACTTGTCAAACTATGCCTTAGATTTACTCACTAGGGTGTCTCAGATTGTACCTTCATAGTGTTTGTCAGTTGACAAAGTTACTAGCTGACCATTCAGGTCTGCTCACAGATTTTAAATTGTAAAACTGTTGTTCAGGATGGAGAGGTTTATATTTTTGCTGTGCTCTCATTCGAAATGGCTTTTGTTTATAAGGCTTGTATGTAAATCTCTTGCCTTTCTGTTCCACATTTACATTTACATTAAGACTCAAAAATCATAGGGGCTATGATGCATGTCACATAAACAGCAATTTCTCTTATTCCAATAGTTAAATGATTATAGTTTGACATTTGAAAAGCACTTTATTGCAGAATATCTCCCATGTCATGACAATAAAAATTGAAATTCGATATTTAGGATTAAATTATATTCTGAGAAACAAATAACGGATGTGGCTCCCAGTATGTTGCTGGTGTGTTTGGTCAATCAGCAGCTGTGTAAACATATCTGCTTCTTTTTTGTTGCTAAGCAACAAAGGCATAAGATTTTGTAGTGTTTGCCTTTATCCACCCATCTCTGGAAACGAAAAGCTATACAAGGTTTAACATACTAACCAGATGTGTCTTAATGTTCACTCTCATCATGCAGCACCTTTTACTGCCTACAGATGTTTTTATTGTGAATACTTAAGTTCTCCATATTTGGATGCAAGCAAGATGCTCAACACTCAGTGGGTGTTAACTCACCCAGCAGTAACAGGGAAGACACATACTGCGAGATATTGAACATATAAATTTAACACATCCACAGAGAGCCCCTGTGCTTTCGTGGTGTGTTGATTAATAAGGTGGAGGCTGCTGGAGGAGGCAGCAGCCTCCACCAGTAACTGCAGTTAGTGAGCTGCAGGAGGAATGTGGTGCTGACAGCTTCAATGGGCCACCTTGTTGAAATGTCACTACACAATTGGTGTTTCTTTATTTTTTTGGAACGGTTGATGGGCAGGAGACCATGTGACCCGCGTGGGGCCATGTTCTTATGCAATGCTCGGCTGAGCAGAAGCAGCAATGATTGCTGTTTGCCTTGATGAGTTTGTGACGGATCGCGGCTGTCATCGTTTTCCCCTTGGTATGCCACAATTTTTGAAATTCTATAAAAACTGTCTTCCCGAGAATTTTTTGCTGCTTTGCTGGAGCAGCCAGTCACAAAATAAGCTGACTGTGATGTTTATAGAATCAGGTTAAACTCTGGGCATGCTACATCTGCTCAATTTGAACATGACCCCAATAAAACGCCTTTAAATATATTTAGATATAGCCCTCCTTCACACTCAATTGAGCCCTGAGCTAAGTGTTCATATCATGTATTGGTGTTTGTTTATGTTCTTTGTATTTACACCAAAACTTGCCCAAGACGCCGCTCAAGGCATCGTCACTAGCATCTGCAGCTGTGAGCTCATCAGCCCCACGTGTGCGTATGAGTGTGTAACCTCAGTGTGACATCTGCTGCTTCTGCGTTTCTCAGTATTTCTCTCTAGTTGGTGACGTTAACACAAGGTCAAACAGGGGGAGCATCTGGTGGGTGAGACAGAGTATTTGAAGAATGTCAAGGAGCATCTGGGTGAACTCACACATACACACACTCAGAAAGACAGCTACACATCTACAAATGCTTTCACACACATAAACATGTATTTCCTGTGCTCTCTCCATGTTTCTCTCTCTCAATCTCATTCAAACACACGTACAAATTACACACACACACACACACAAACACACATTCACACACTCCAGTGCAATAACTGCAGCAGCAGATAGGGGCTGCTGCAGGACTGTGGAAGCTGCATATCCGATCCACAGGCAGGTTGTTTGTAGCCCGGCATCCCACTGGCACATCTCCTCCTCCTCTCTTTTCTCCCGACGGTCGTCGTCTCTCTCCATCTCTCCACGTCTCTCACCATCTCCCTTCCCCCTCATCCGCGTCCTCCTCCCTGGGATTAAAATTGGCTGTGTCGGTGTGTTGGAGCAGCGGTTGAGCAGCGGTTGAGCAGGAGGGACGACAGTGAGGTTTCACCAAGGCGGCAGAAGATGTGCAGCGGTTGGTTGCAAGGCTAGAGGACGCCTGAGAGGACAGGCTGTCTGTGGATGTATACCTGTGGAGAAAGGACTGCTTTTATCATCATCTGTGGCAGCTGCTAATGAGGTGCACTGCCTTTCTCTAGACTGTGTCTGTCTCTCCATCGCTCCTTCTGAACATGTCTTTGTGTGTGTGTTGGTGTCTGTGCATGTCAAATGTGTGATGCAAACTGCGGCAGTCCTAATGTTCTTAATCAAGATTTCCCCCTATCTTCCTTTGTTTTCTGTCCCCCACATCCTCTCCTCTCCTCTTTTCTCCTCTCCTCTCTTCTCCTCTCCTTTCCTCTCCCTCCTCTCCTCTCCTTTCCTCTCCCTCCTCTCCTCTCCTTTCCTCTCCTCTCCTCTCCTTTCCTCTCCTCTCCTCTCCTCTGTGAAGCAATTCACAGCCTCGCTAAAATGGTGTCAGTTTACATAAGATATTATTCCAAAAGGATTCATTATTACAGAACAGTCAGCAGTGTCAGCAACATAAATGCATGTATTCACACAGCCGGTGCAGTGAGAATCTTCTCTCTGACTGTATATGCTCTATGTTCCCTTTGACAAGTCACCGCTGCATTAATCTTTATCAGTAGGCCCAACGCTGTCAAATTAGTTTGGCAGGAGGTCACATAGAGTATGCATGAGTTAGAAGACACGTTTATCATTTGTAAATGCATGGCTTCTAACCTCCTCCCCCCTGCTGTCTGATGTGATAGTCTTGCATACTGAACGTTGTGTGGAGAACAACTTCTCCTCCTCTCATCCTCCTTCGCTTCTTTGATTTGGAATGAAGGGAGGAGAAACTATTCATGGACATTTTCATACAGTGTGTGTGCAGCACAGATATGTTGGCCCGCTGTTTGTCTGCCTGCACTTACGTTTCTCACACTTATTTGACTGTTTCAGGTTAATAACTCAAACGAGAAGGTAGACAGCTTTTACAGCAACACAGAGAGAGCGGCAGAGACAAAGTGGTGTGAGCTTCTGTCCTCTGTAGCACCTTTGTCACCCAACCTGCTGACACCGCACATTTAGCCCCAAGGGGATCACTGGTTAACACAATTAACATGATATGTGTGTGTGTGTGTGTGTGTGTGTGTGTGTGTGTGTGTGTGTGTGTGTGTGTGTGTATTAATGTCAGGTTGTATAGTCACTGTTGCTGTTTGACTTTGGTGTGAAAATCAGTGAGAGCTTTTAACATGTTTAAACCATTTTCATATCATATTAAAACACACAATAAATGTTTTTCTTCAATGCCCCCAACATTGATTTCCCCCTTTTTATTCCTTAGGGTTGTTAGAAATCAGCTTCAATTTCAGCCTTCACCATCTGCTACTTCTAATATAATTCATTCTGTATCAGCTTTGTTGAAGAAAAATATTCAGATTTAGGATGAAGGAAATCATTTGAAGCTGCACCATTCCATCCAAAATAAACTATTCTTTATTCCTCCCGTATGATTATGCCCAGATTTCTATGTGAGACAGTTGGTATCTTTGGAACCTTTTTTGGGATGTTCCCTAGAATTATACGTTTTGTGGGTTTGAGCAGCGTTTGATTGCACCTTCTGGTTGTTTTGATCTGTAACATCTCTCTTCCTGTTATTGTGTCCAGGGGGAGTGGTTGACAAGGATTTGCGGCACTACCTCAACCTGCGTTTCTCCAAGGGCTCAGTGGACCACGACCACCAGCAGATCATCAGAGACAACCTATACCTCCGCACTGTTCCCTGTGAGTCCACGTCACAATGGCTCTATTTCTCCTCTCCCCTTCCTTCTGGCCTCCATCACTCCTTCATGCCTCTCCTCTGCCTCACTGTGTATGTGTAGTTTTTCATTGTCTTTATCTCTTTTCCCCTCCCTCCTCGTCCGGCTCTATTTCCTTCTCTTTTTCTGTATTAGTTTTTCCTCCTTGACCCTCAGGACATTGCTCTCTGATTTTTTCATCACACATGCTCTTTCCCCTTCTATCGCACCTTCTTCTCCCTCAATCGTCCGCCTGCCAAGCTCTCAGCCTGAGGTTTCCACGGCAACCACCCTCTTGTCTCGAGGCTTGCGTTGCTGTGACGCCCTACCCCCTTCAGCACACGCTCGACATGCACAACACACACGCAGATATACACCGATCAGCATTATTATCATTAAAACAGATAACAGGTTTTTGAATGGTGCACAATAATAATAGCAGCATGTCAATCGACTGGACATTAGGAGGAAGGTTGTTTTGTCTGTATGTGAGAAACTGTACAAGCTGGACACACAAATCCCCCAACAGACACATCATTCAAGTCGGTTGCATGTGGATGTGGATTGTATATTGTGCTATCAATGTACCTGTTGCAGGGACGATGTCATTGCCGTGATTAACATGGAGGGGATGTCGTCCCCAGCAGCTCCGCCTGCTGTCAATACACGGAGCAGCTCGTGAATCAGCTTCTCTGGAGACTGAAGCTACTGTGATGCTTGACTCTGCAGACTACAGATGCTTTCATGCAGCACGTGGATCAGTGCACTCTGATTTCATGTTTCAGGATCTTGTCTAATAACCTCAGTTATGTTGTCTGGGTGTTTAGATGAATCAACCAGCCTTTTGTTTTATTTGTCAACAGACAGATTCTGATACAGAATCATTAGAAAACCGAGCTACCTCTTGACGTCATTGATAGTTTTTGCGTCGGCTGAACACTTCTACTATACTGGATGTCCTCTGCCGGTGTGTTGAGCTGCTGACACAGAAGTGATTGTTTAATTCACTTCCACAGCTGCACAGTCCCTGAGCCTCTCGCTCCCTCTTTTTCCTCTCCTCCCTCCCTCCCTCCACTTTATCTCTTTGCTTTCATGCTTTGCTCTCCCTCATGTTCCCCCTGCATCTCCCTCCTTCTTTCCCTTTCTGATTGCTTTTGGTCACCACCTCACTCTATCACATTTTCTCTGCCATTCAGTTTTACCTCCAGATAGCCCACCCTTGTTTCCTCTCTTTTTCTACCTCTCTCAGCCTGTTGGCTGGTAATAGTGCAGCGAAAGTGGACTGACAGGGTGACAGCTGAGGTGATGGGGACTGGCTGAGGTTCAACACTGCAGGTCCTCGCACACTTCAGCCCTGTCCAGGCCGAAGGAAGGCACAGGCCCCTTTTGGTCGCGTGAACCATAGTTTTTTCACTGTCTTTTAAATCGCTTCCAGCCCTTTTGTGAGAATAGAAAGACAGTTATTCTGTGTGATGTGTGAGTGGTAATGACATCCCCATAATTAACTGAATATCACTTAACAAAGCTGATGCAGTGTAATGAATTCCAACTCACAGACCCCCTGCATTGCAGCTTTGAATCATAGGCTGAATATTTAAATTTATTGAAATACATTTGTGATATTACAGAATTTCCCCGACCTGATTTAATTTGTCTTTGGTCAGCAGGTCATCTGCACATGTTTTATATACATTTGCAAATGCACAGGAGCAGGTGTTGCCTAACCATAAGAGTGACACAGCACCAGACAGCTAAAAATCATGCATGATGGTCCTGAGCGCTGCTCGTGCCTGGCAGGCAGTTTGTTGTTGTGGTTTGGAGCGGTATAGAATTAGTGTTTTTCACCCGTGTCTGCAGTGGTCTGACCATGCTGTCAGTGCGAGTCTGTCAGCTTGACAAGCAGACGCCACTCTGCATCACAACATGCTGTCACACTGAAGGATGTGGGAGGAGGTGTGTGAGAGTGTGTGTTCATACAGCTAGAAGGCTTACATGCTGACATCAACTCCTGCATCCTGTTACATCATTCAGCTCAAGGTCTTGCTGTTCTCCCCCAAAAATGTAGTGAATTCAATGTGATAATTTTCTGTCGTATATTAATAACTTTTTCACATCGTTGCCTGCAGGCTCTCTGCTGTGTTTAATCTGTATGTTTACTTGTTTGCAGGTTTGTTTTCCTCATGCGTTCACGCGTAGTCATGCACACATACCAAATGCTAACATGACTTCCACTTAAAGAACATTTATGTATACACATATTTTCACTATATTAGAGAGCAACAGTCACTCACGGATTGATAAAAATAAGAGGTTGTGCAAGAGTTGATCAGTCGTTTAAAAATATGTCAAGCAGATGAAAACTAAAAGGCAGAGGGAGTGAATGAAAATTTCCGATGGTTCAGTTTACAGGTTGAAGCATTGGATGCAGTTGTTACTGATAGTTCAATATACTATATCAAGCCTTTGAGAGTAGAAATGTGTAGCACTGTTTCAATTTATTCACACGGATCACTTGACTACTTCACAAAATGAGTCTCAGCCTGTGCAGGAGTACTTGCTCTTGAGGAGCCTGGAGAAGAGTTGCAGATGGTTTAATGTCTGCATAGTGTGAGTGGCTGTTTGATATGAGTGTAAGGCAGTAAAACGAGGCAGAAGAAGTGAGAACATCAGGAAAATATATGGGAGAAACAGACAGGAGGAGGTCTAGTAGACAGAGAGGGGAGATGATGGATGCAGACATGAGCTAAGATCCTTTGCAAGGAGATGGGAAAAAAATGGAGGAGGACAGGAAGAGAGGTGGTAAAGAGGAGGAGATCAGCAGGGGAGAGGTGCAGAGGGAAGAAGAGAGCGGACAGAGGAGCAAAATTGAGAAGACGAAAGTCAATGTGAGAGGATGGGAAGAGGATGGAGGGACGAGCTGAGCAGAGACGCGTGAGTAGAAGGGGCGGACGTGCACTGAATGGGGGTAGAAGAAGATATGAGAGAGCCTCGTAAGTCATTCCCCAGAGAACCTTCTCTTCTCCTCCACTCTACTCAGAGGCATCCGTAAAAGGTTCTATAAATAGCTTCAACAGTGAGCAGCACGTTTCTCTACTCAGATAGCCTATAAATAGTGTACATACAGCTTCTGTCACTTCAAATCCACTACTCTGGACGCATGCTGCCCGCAGCCTCTGACAAGGAATCCTCCGCTGGAGACTTCAGAGGAGGAGAAGATAAAGAAGCTGGGGAAGAACATGGCCAGGATGTTGAGGCTGGTGATGGCGATAGGGCTGATGGTCGCTGCTGATACTGATAATGATGATAGCTATAGTGGTGACGTGAGGAAATCTGAAGAAGATGACACGTCTTAATCCTGATGCATGCAGGACATTTTAATGTACACTCCAGTTAATGCAGAATTTATGCTGTTGTAACAAGCATTTTCCGCTCCATGTTCCTGAACAAAATATTTCATATTGCTCTCTGCACCATGCAGCTTAACACCACAGCTCGTTTTAATGCCTGAAATGATAAAAAACGAGTTGAATAATTTAAACATATAAGTGTAAAGCATGTAACGTGCTTTTTTCTCAACAAAACACAAACACTAAAACAGATAGTGTTACTTACTGTACTGTAGAGAGAGGTCTTAGAAGAGGTGAATCATGTTTTATGTTTAAAAGATTATTGTACTGTTCAACCATCTTTTCATTACATATGGAATGGTGCACTGTATATGACAGTGTATGCAAATAGAAAATACATCTATTACAAAAATATATTAATACAGTTAATAGCTCAAAGGGTCATGTACTGTATATTCCATTTTGGTTTTTACCAGCCTACCTCACTCTGTGTGTGTAATCTTTTTCTAGCAGCCAATCTCTCTTTCTGCCTGATGTGTAGTTTAAAAACTCAATTTCCTGTTGGGTCAGTCTTCCACAAAATGATTTCCCATTTTTATTGATAGTGAAAAGAAATAAAGTCCCCTAACACCTGAAAAGATTTTCATCTAGATGCGCTGTGACCGGTCAATCTACAATTAAAAGGGTGTCTTTGTGATAACGGACATTAATTCGAATGTATCACTGGAATTTTATTTGTTAATATATGAAACATGAGCGAATTAGTTTGGATATGGAGCTGCTGCTGGTCACTGGAGCTTCTACGACCTCCGGAAGGGGTCAAACCACCAAATCTACCCAAAAAAGTACAAGATATTCATGAATAACTTTTTTCTGAAAGTCGTAGAGACTTGGGCATTTCAGGCATAATAAAGGGGAGACACGCACACACACCGAATTTCAGCACGATTCGAGTTATTCACCCTATGGTGAATAACTCTTAGGGTTAGGGTTAGGCATGCAATTAGGGTTAGGGTTAGGGTTGTGGTTAGGGTTAGGGATGAAAACCCATTGGAGATCAAGATATTCTTCAATAACTTTTGTTCTGAAGGTCATAGAGACTTGGTAGTTGGTTCCATCTGAACTAATGTGGGGATGCCCGATCCATTGGTGCCATCCCTGAGCTCCTACGACCTCCGTAAGGGGTCAAACCACCAAATCTACCCAAAAAAGTACAATTTTTTTTTTTCTAAAAGTCGTAGAGACTTGGGCAGTTCAGGCATAATAAAGGGGAGGCAGCCACGCACCCACACCAAATTTCAGCACGTTTCGAGCAAGCGGCACAGAGTTATTCACCCTATGGTGAATATGGGTTAGAGTTGAAATTAGGGTTAGGGTTGCAGCCAGGGTTAGGGTTAGGGTTGGGGATGAAAACCCATTGGAGATCAAGATATTCTTCAATAACTTGAAGTGGCACCATAAATACAAAGGGACCAAATCTGCTTCTTGAGAGAAAAGAAAGCTTCAGTGTGTTCCTCTGTGATGATTGGAGGAATCTGTCGCAGCATGTAGTCACCAAACTCTCCCACCTCCATCTAATTTTTCTTTTCATTTCTTTGGCTGAAGAAAAATATATGAATTTTGCAGCCAAAATTATGTTCTGAAATTGAACAGAGAATATAGGTTCAGTTTTTGGACGTTGTTTTTGAAACACTGATTTTAGTATGACTTCTGTTTAGAGTTTGCACACTGAATAATCTTCTTCAGACTTACAGACATGAATGTGAGGGAGCCTTAGCTCTAATTTGGTTCTGTGTCTAAAGATGATAAGGCAAAAGGCCAGGAAGACGAGTGATGATGGTTATTTCAGGATGTTTGTTATGATGATAATAGTGAGGTTGGAAGAGGAGATATAAAAAAAATAATTTCTTGTGTGTGTGTTTCAGTGGAAGATTGATTTTATAAACTGTGTGTGTGTGTGTGTGTGCGCGCACATAAACAATGTATGGATATCTGTTTATGTTTTTTTACAATGTTGCATTGATTATTCTGTCTGTGACTTAAAACGTAATTGTCTGAGCTGATAGATGAATAACGTGAATGTTACAGGCCCCTCTTTGTCGTGGTTGTGTGTCCTTGCATCTGTGTGTGTGTGTGTGAGGTGAGAGAGAGACATCCCCTAGGGACTTTCTCCTTAACGGGCTGATTTGCCTGCTGGCTTGCTCCTGTTAAAGGGCTGGCTGACATGCTTTGATGTGGTTCTGTGCCCCCTGCAGTTTGATTGGCACTCTGGATTAAGGTTGTTCCACAGATGAAAGAAACTGCGACGGAATGATATAAATTTTATTAAATGAAAATAGCAAATATTAAACATGATTAATGAATTGGTTATGTTTGCAAAGTGCTCTCCGTTCTAAGCTTGGGACACATGCTAACTCTTTTTTGCTCTCCTCAGTACCTCTCCATTACCTCACCCTCCTCACCCATCATCTCAGTCTGTGCTAAGATCAGTGTAATGTGCAGTGATGAGGAGCTCAGTGAACAGTTCATCATCCTGTGATGATCAGTGAGCACTGACACCTCAGTGAGCTTTGACTAGTTACTCTGGTCAGTCTTAACCTCTCCACACATAAACACGCACTCCAGTGCATAAACCACCACACATCAATTACCAGCCCAGTGTGTGCACATCATCGTGACCCGCCCTGTCATCTTGTGTCAGTCAGCTCGCAGACTAATAAAGGTGCTTTTCAGCCTATCAGGGCTGTTTTCCATCACCAGAGGAAACACCTCAGTACAAGGGTAATTTCTCAATGTCACCCAGACACCAGCTCCACCAGACGCTCATCACTGGGCTACACAGATGTCTTTGCAGCTGCTAGTGAACCTGACCGATAGATATTTAATGGGGAACATCTCTTGACAAGGTACAGCTGCTGTTTTGACCGCAATTTCTGATTTCATTCCTTAGCTGGGGGCGTTTAAAGGTCCGTCATTCCAAAAGCAGGTTGTCATGACAAGCTCATATACACAGAAATCTATTTAATTTTGTTGTGTGAAAATGTCCAAACATATATTTATATACAGTATATACAAATATGTGATACCGACCTCACTGTGTAAACTGAAAATTGGAAAATTTGGGGTTATTTCAACAGAAATAGTGAGATGGGCCTTTTCAAACTAGTTCAATTTAGGGGTAGTCTGGTATAGTTTGAAAACATTGCTGCCATAATAAGAGTTTTCATGCTGATACCAGAGTGCATTTGTCAGAGCTCAGTACATTACCTTGCAGAGATTTATTCAAAATCCTCTTTTCATTAAAAAGATAATCTCAAATTCTCAGGTGCACCTGTGTATATTACTGTCTCCACCCACACAGCTGTACAATAACAATGTCTTAGAAAGTAAAATAATTCACAAAAACATGATTTAAATCCAAGCAAAGTAGGACTGAAATGATTATTTCCAATGTTAATAGAAATTCTCATTGTTTTTGTCAATACTTGCTTAGATATATAGTCAGTAGTCTGTAAGAAAATTACCAAATGTTCAAATCCTGTACGGACAAAAGAATAGGTTTGGTTGATTAATGACTGAAATTATTTTAACCATTTTTTGGAACTGTCACTGATTATTTTCCTGTCTATCAGCTAATCAATCAAGCACTTGATTAAAGAATGAGTAATGACTGCTCAGGGTAACAATCAGGATTCATTCTGTACTTGTATCAGGTTGATGATTGATGCACCATTTCTTGAATCTTGCAGTCAAGGAAACAGTTTGACATTTTTGGGAAATACCATAACTTTGCTTCTTATCTAGAGACAGATAAGAAGATTGATTCCACTCTCATGTCTCTACGGTAAATATGGAGCTGTGGTCAGCAGCCATGAAGGAAATCTACCTAACGATGTCTCCAGGGCAGATTTAGTTTTCTTTGGACATAGCCTGGCTGTCCTCTTGTGTGTAGCTTTCTAAATGAACCAATCAAATATCAATAAATTGACACCGACATTACACAGGCTATACAATACATACAAGCTTTGTATATAAACATTAAGCAGATGTCATCTCAACTCTATTAGCTTTGAAAGCTTATTTTTATTGGATCTTGTTATTACTTTTGTAGGATGTTACAACATCCACAAATTTCTCCACTATCCTTGAGGGTTGCCGGGGATGGTGGCGAAATACACTCAGGACAAGTTCCCAGTCAATCACTGGGCCGAAACTTACAATTCAAGCTCCTACTCACTTCTACCAGCATTCCCAGTATCCAGTAGATTGCCTGAATAACCCGTATAACCCTGGAAACTTCCTGTTGTCATACATTGTTGCTAACCACCGTACCACCACTGTCTTACAGCAATCTGCCTCTACACTATCACACTGGATGTATCTGTAACCGAGCGAGTAGTCCAATCTCTCCTCCATCCCACACACTATTTCACTGCTGACTGCAAATAGACTGAATCTGTGGGGGCAGAGCTTTGTCCTGCCCCACCAGGGATTCACATAGGAGAGGCAACGTCCAGGTCCCTCGGTCCACCCAACCCACGGCTCCTGTCTGAGTTTAGAATGCCCGCTGAATTACTCTTAGGTAACCAGGTGTGAGCTCTCAGCGGCCAAGCTGTGACAGTAATTGATTGATGAAGTGCACAGACCTGCAGCTCAGCAGAGCAAAGAGGCTTGAGCTGAACACCTCTGAGACTGTAACAAGTAAAACAATTGTGTATGCACAACAGCACGGTGTCATATCTGACATAAATATTATTTCTATAAAGCAAATCACGACATTACGGTTTGTTGCCATGGCAAAGCTGTGTTGCCAGGCGCTGACGTGTTGTCGTGGTAGCAGACGCTCCTGTCAGACTGTTGCTATGTTGTGTCGCTGCATCTGTAGCATAGGCTTTGTAGTGTAAATAAGGATGTGTGTGTGCGTGCTCAATCGTACCTCTCCTATAGACCTGCTGTCACCCGTCACATCTGCCAACCGGGGAAGAAGGAAAAGGCGAGGGGGGGGGGGGGGTGAACAGTGACACAGTGAATGAGACGTGAGAGACCAAAGCGAGACAGAGCTTGATGGAGAGACAAAAGAAAATAGCAGGATAACGAGGGGAAGAGGGAGCGGATTAAAGAAGACAGAGAGAGAGTAATGGGGACAGAGGGTACCGGCAGGGAAACGAATGGATGTAAGAGTGATGAGGTAAATTGGAAATGAGTGGAATGAGAGAAAGAAAAGGGATAATGGTTCAAGGCAATTTGAAAAGACAAGAGAGTAAGATAGATGGATAGATAGACAGATGCGAGACAGAGACAGTAAATGAATCAGAAAGCAGCAGTGTACGTGTGGGTATTGTGCTGCAAAAAACAGTCTTCACAGTCCTCTGTGCTCTCATGCTGCTGTGTTGCCGTGCTTGCTGAAAAGGATTCTGGCTAAACACGTTGAGTTTTTTGAGGACAGCATCTTGGTATTTTATCATTCGGTATGGTTACAGGGCTCTATCTGGAAATCCAATGTTCCCTTTATATTCCCACATGAAAAGATTTTTCATGGGTAAACAATTATGGTGAATAGAAACATTTTTACACACTGTTTTTTGAAAATATGGAAAATAGTTAGAAGATATGGGATCCTGAGAGGATTGTGCTGCACAACCTAGACAAATAGCAACATGTCTCAATTCAAATGAAAGGGTTTGCATTCGACTCGTGCAGCATTATTAGGTGAGGTTGGACTTGTATTAAGCTCAGAGTAGAGCAGAGCTAACACTCCTTTCCTGCATGTCTGAATCCTCTCTTTCACACTCACATAATCCCCAGATGGATTATTGTGAAGGAGCATCACGCCTGTTCACCTTTTGCAAATTATTTTTATTTACCGTTAGATTTGGTGTTACCTCGCCCTCCATATTCTCATATTAGACAAACACAGTGCATATCTGTGCACATTGAGCTGAGGGGCTGGAGGCTCAGGTGGGACCATATGTATCCAGTCTAGGTTTGTTGCTCTGTCCAGTTACTGCACAGATGGTTCCAACTGCAAATGCTGCAGGAGTATTTTTTTTTAACGAGTGTCAGAACTTTGGAGGACACAATCATACCTTTAACTCTTTGTCAATAGCAACTGCTAACATGACCCCCCCCCCCATCTCGACATTCCCACACGTACTTGAACTGAGACTGTAATTGACCACCCTCCCCCACCCTTTATTATGATAATCAGTCCATCGATAGACTATTTTTAGATCAGAGTCTCCCCCGCTCTGCTGCTCCCTCTTGGTGATTTCCTCTCTCATTACACAAACATGTGTATTCGTACATGTGCGCTGTATCCAGCTCAGTCGCAGGCTGTGGATGCACAGTGAGGTTAAGCAATCGCTCTCTTTCTCCTCTCTCGCTCTCTGTCTCTCTCTGTTGCTGTCTTTTGCTGGGTTTTTTTTATCCTTGCCACTCTTCTGCCACTCTATTATTCAGCAACGGTATTTGTCCTCTTATCGTCTGAGTTATTTCAGTATATCAGCTATTTTAGCTGTAGTGCCAAATGGACTTTCCTTGTTATGTTTCTACGTTATCTCTCTTTTCTCTTTCTCTCTCTCCTGCACTTCCATTAATGTTAAAATATTCTGTAGCGCTCGGCTGTCGTGCATGAGCTAGAGAATGTCTTCACCCCCTAAAGTGGCAGCTCTGAAGCTTTACTGTGCTATTATAGCTTTAAGTCATTTAAGCCATAAATCTCTATGGTGCTCATACCCATACTCGCAGCATCACCTCTGAGAGGTTTGGCTACACCGCCTGATTGTAATGCAAAGACCATTTTGGTTCACAGCCGACTTTATCCTTTATTAGCGAGAGCATGACGTTCAATCAATAATCAACAGCAGCCTTGCTTTTGGCTCAGGGGAAGCGTCGCTGCCTCCGCTCACAGTCTGCTGCTACTTTTTAATTTCAGCACCTGCAGCTTGTCCTGCTTTGTTCAGCTCATTTATTAAAGCACTGCATCTGAGTTTGTGTGGCTATGTATGAAAAGTAAAGAAAAATCACCCCTAAACTGAACTGAGCTGAAGGCATTTCAGCCCTCATCCACAAGGCTTCATCAATTATAGATAGAATTTCTTTGAGAATCAGTTTTGGTTTCTGCTGGAGTTTTCAAGGCTAAGAAAAAGGAGGAAAAAGGAATTTGGTGTATGGTTAAAGATGGCTTAGATAGACAAAGGCAGCATCAGGGGCAGAAGTAAAAGAGAATGGATTTTTTTCAGGAACAGTGTTCATTTTAATAGGAAGGTCTACTTCACAGTTATTACGTTGTGTTGCTAAAGGGAAGAGATGAGCAGAGAGCAGGGAAGAAAAACAAGTAATGTGCTAAACTGCTCTGAGTCTAAATGTGTGAAAAGGAAGAACATTCAGCCTATCTGCCTATCTCAAGGCCAGATAATCGATCAATATTCTCAGCTCAGATCCAAGACGCTCTCTCTCTCTCTCTCTCTCTCTCGCTCTCGCTGTTAGTCTGGTGTGTCCAGTGGAGGAAGCTGTGGGAGAAGGCCATCGGCACGGTATCAGTATTCCAACAGGGTCTGCCTACTCTGGTGTGGGCAGCAGAATAATTTCACTCAGATCTTACAGATCAATAGCTGTACCCAGTGGAAGGCGACCGGCCCCTCCTGGCTGACTGAGCTGCTGCGGTATTCAGAGTAGATGTGCACGCAAAGGACGGTCCTCTTCAATATTGCTTTCTGTTTCCTGTGCAATGTAGTTCATGGAGTGAGTCTCATTGTACTGGTCTGTGAAGCTTCTTTACACAGGCAGTTGGTCAAACTGACCAAACATCCTTTCAGTATCTTTGTTGAGCATATGTCATGTTGAATCTTTGTATAGTCTGAGTCAGAGGAGGAATGATGAGTCAACTTATGGGGGTGGGGAAGATATTTGATCTTATGATATAATGCAGTCCAGTACATAAGCACATAAACTGCAGTGTCATAAAATACCATGGAAATCAATATGTCCTTAAATGGTAAAAATGAAACCTATTTGCGGCAACACTTTTATTCTATATTACGTTATACAGGAGCTAGACAAAATTAGAAAAAAATACAGTTATTTAAAAGACATATTGATTGACTTAAAGCCACTTATTAAAAATACTTTATTTAAAGCAACTAATTATGTCACTGTCATACGGGGATAAAATATTTACTGAAGTTTTACATTGTTTGAGTTTCATCTCAGTAATAGCTCTTGCCAACGTTTTAGCTCTTTTTTCATTTTATGCATCTATATTTCTAATCTACATTTCTATAAAAGCTTATTGATATTTGCAAACAGGGGCTGTTACTTGGTACACTCTATGGTTTATCTATGGCTTTATTACATATAAATGAAGCATGGTCTCTCATCTCCACAGCTGTCAGAGATAAATATTCCTCAAATCTGTCAGCCAAATCTCAGGCGAGTCACAGATTATCTCGGAGGAGGAAGAGCTGCACGTTTCACTCAAATGCTACAAATCAAATGTTTGTCGTTTGTTTTCCGAGTGACACGGACAATTTGACAAGTCTGCTATGCAGTATAGAAAGAGAACCGGTGATTTCTGCTAACTGCTGAGTTAGCCTACCTGTCAAAAGAACAGCACATCTGTCAATTAGCAGCAGTTACAGTGTATTGCACTATGCTTCATTGTTAATTCTGAGGATCTGTACGTTGTTAAACTGTCAAGTGTGTGATGTTATAAAACTATAACTGGAAACATGGAAAGAAGCACTGGTCTAACTGGTTTACTGAGTTTCTGTACAAGAGAACAAATATGTGATTTAATAATGAAACATCTTTTGAGTTCATTTATAATTTATGGTCTGCTTAAGAAGAACCACAAAGATAAAATGAAACCGTGTTTATTAGGAGCTGCATAAGATAAACATTTTATTTGAATTGTGTCACATTGAATCGTACAATAATCAACACATCACACTGCATCACAGGTGGTGAATTGTATCATATTAACTGTTACTTCATATGTATCTGTAATGTATTGGATCATTGCAACAAAAGTTAGCAGTTAGTTTCCAGTCTTCCCCATCTGCATGCAGAAGTGTCATTGGGCAAGAGGCTGAACCCCGAATTGAAAAGTGCTGCTAATAGATGCACTGTATGAATGTGTGTGTAAATGAGTCAATGACAAACTGGATTGTAAAGTGCTTTGAGTGGTCATCAAGACTAGAAAAGCTCTATATAAATACAGATCATTTATGTAAACCTAACAACTACTCAATATATTCAACTGGTTTAGAGTTTTGATCAGAGTACATCAAACAATGATGGGACACTCAGAGATGTACACACTGACACACACACACACACTCATACCTGTAGTGTTGAGGATTCACAGTGTGCTACTGAGCTGTGATCAGCTTGGCGATGAGAGTACTGTTGGCACAGTGGGCACTTTATCGCCAGTTAAAGCCACAAAGACAAACACATGGCTGAATACACACGTCAGCGGACAAACAGAGGTAAAGTGCAAACAAACACCCCTCTGTACACAGTATGGCAGCATCGAGCAGCCTTATAGATGACCTATAGGTGCTTGATGGTCTGATGTCACTTCCTTGCTCTTTGTGTGTTGCTAAGCTCTCATCTCTGCTCCCACGGGTGAAGTAAATACAGTAGAGAACGTTCAGTAGATGCACTGCAGGAGCAAAGTGGTGACAGACAATCAATACAGATCTAATGATTAAGATATCACACTCTGGAGAGGAGTTAGAGGTTCAGCACTTCATGAGATGACTAACCTGTGTGTGTTTGTGTGTGTGTGTGTGTGTATACTCTTGTATATACCTCTTCAGAGTTTTCTAGTTACCTGATGGGTTTCACATGAACACTGCTTCTGTTATACAGATTCAAAGTACCGTATTTTAAGTTTACGTGACCTGTGCTTATATTTGTATGAGCTACAGTACCTTGATGCAATCAGTCAATTATTTAGCATCATAAATAGTAAGACTGCAGTTAACATGAAACACATCTAACTATTTGTACTTAAGTGTCAAACGTGGTCAGAGAACGTGACAAAGGTGTCTGAAAATCTGAGTCTTGATAAAAATTGAATTTTTTAAATATGCAATAAAGAATGTGAGGGGAACTGTATTTTTGACTTGTCAGAACTGCTCATCCCCTTTTCAAACATGTACTCTTGGACCATTGGAGCACAAATCTAGCACTTCATCCAGATCTGAAATTCTGGCAGCTGCATTACTCTGTCTGCATTAATCTGACTTAGATTTTACCAGGTGGGCCCGAGTTCTAGGAAGAGCACTGGGCCAATGATCAATGTAGAGCAGGAATCAACACCGGCGAACTTGACTGAGCCTGGGATGAAAATCCACTTGGCAGAGACACAAACACAGCACCTCATTAAACTCGACACTCCCATTGCTGCAATCACAGAGCTGAGCCTCAACGCTGCAGCGCTGATGGAGATCTCCAGAGCGTTGATGTAGGAAGGCTGTAATTGCTGCATAGTAATGTGGTGCCTCTGCATTCCTGTTTTTTCAACAATAATCCAATTGGCACGGTATTGTGAGCCGTGTACGGAGGTTTGAGTTATGTTTGGTAAAAGTGTCATATTGACTCACTCGTGACTAAAGCTGCACCGGATTGGCTCGAATAGGGACTGAATGACGGCGGCTTGCTGTTTGAGCATGATTTCCCTTCTCCTCTATAGCTGCCTCCCTCTGTCTCACACTGTCACTCACACTCAATCGTGTGAATGGATTTGGCTATCACAAGCGATGACTCTTCACTCAGCCTCTTCTGTTCCATTTCCTTTCCCCTCCCACTTCCTCTCATACACTTTGTAGCCTCAAATATGCCGTCTTTTTTTGTCCAGTCCTTTTTCTAGGCTCTTTATCTGCCTTCCTGCCTTTTCTTCTCAAGTGCCCTATTTGGCTCTGATGACCTCTCACGCTCTTCCTCTCTCTCCCTCTCTCTCTCTCTTTTTGCAGGTACCACCAGGCAGCCTAAGGAGGGGGAGGTGCCGGGGGTGGACTACAACTTTGTGAGTGTGGAGCGTTTTATGGAACTGGAGCAAAGTGGAGCCCTGCTAGAGAGTGGAACCTATGAAGGTGAGCTGTGGGAGCGCTGTGGCCACTCTGCAGGAAACATTCTGCATCTGCGAGACAAGTGCAAATGGGTGCAGCTTTCGGTGGAGCCATTTTACTATATTGAAATGAATCCGGTGTCTTGTGCTATAATGTAGATATCTTTGATGGATCAGGTGTGTCAGGTTATCTTCTTATACACAGCTTAGGTAAACAAAATGAGTCTCCTGCAGAGATTCATGTACGACAGCTTCCGGCAGACTGACTACTTTAATATGTGCGTGTGCATGTGTGTGTGCACGTGTGAGCTGGATGAATGCCATTTCCGATTCATGTTAAGTCTGCATCTGCTTTGCTACAGTGTCAGGGATACATTTACACATGGGGGATTTGCTGGTTCATTTGCCCAGTAGCAAATTCTGTGAGCTTGTGCAGCTGAACGCATTCACACACAAATGGTGTGTGTGTGTGTGTGTGTGTGTGTGTGTGTGTGTGTGTGTGTGTGTAAGGGGGGTACAGGCACATGTACGCATATGTGTTCCTTTTTTATATGTTCATTTTGTAATTGTGTGTCTTGCGTGTTTACAGTGTATGTTTTGCAGAGCTTACTTATTCCCACTGGGGGAAGCTGTCTCTTTCTGGCAGCATTGAAGGTGCAGCAACTCCTTTTGAAATTCACATTAGAAAAAAAGGAGAGTAGAGAAGAAGAAATGAGAGAGGAGAGATAAGAACGTAAAAAGATAGGAAAAGGAAGAGTATGTGCGTGGCTGCACACTCACTTTTGTGATGAGTCACAACCATAAGTCACAACTGAAGGCGGATATTGAACTGTGCATTTAGCCAAAATACTTTTCGGCAATACCAGGAATATTGAGGATCATTGTGTTTTTAAATCCAGTGTGGTTCATACAGAAGAACCTGTTCCCTAAACTTTTCTTAGCATGCTTTATGTTCTGCAAAGCATCTCTTCAGGTTGTGCTCATGCTTTTACAGGTGGGTGCAGTTACTTTAATCCCTGTTCATATGTGCCTCTGTGTGCACATTTATGTTTTTGTCAGGCTGTGACAGCTCTGTTTGGTGGACAGCCGGGTGACTGCGCTTCTTGAGGAAGTGGTGGCTGCAGTAGAGCCTTCCCTAAAATCTATCCACCTCCTGCTGCGATGAAAGTAAACTGATGTCTGTGGTCTCTGTGCCGCTGATCCCTCTTTTGTCCTTCATCTTGCTGTTGTTCTCCTCCCATCGCCCCTGTCCCCTGTTTCCTCTTTGTGAAACCCCCACTCCTCTCCACTTGGAGGGATTATAAAATAAGACATCTCTGCCTCTCACTCACACTTAATATTTAATCACTGAATATTTCCCTGACAGTTAGGCTCTTTTTTAATTTCTAATAAAAGCAGAGCTATATTATGGTTTAAGAGCAAATATGCCCAGTCAAAAATGTATATTTAGCACAGCAGAAAATCTTAACTTGTAGAAAGCCATGAAATTTCAGAAGCTTCGGTGTCAGTCAGTGTCAAAAAGAGAGTGCTAAATTATTTATGTTGAGGATGACTCCATCTCCAATGAGATACAGGACCTTCATGTACTGTCTGTTTTCTCTTCACAGTGCTGTTATTAACTTTTCTTAATTTTCTATTCCATCATTACAGTGGGTGAGGACTGACAGATGCCCAATAATGCCCAGTAATACAGCAGACATACAACTATTGAAAAACAGTATACATTTTTTAAACACTTTATTAAAACAAAATAATAGATAACACATAATAATGGGGATAGTTATTGTTCTAAGACACTGTAGTTGGAGCCTGACTGAACAGCTATCATTATGTTGAAGTAGGTTTGTGTGCATCATTAGGCAGAGAAACCCCACTGCAGGGTTTTCTCAACTTCCGAAACATTAATTTAGCTTAAACAGGGACATTGTTTGCCCTTGGAGGCATTTTTTTCTGTATTTATTTTTGGGTTCCTACATTTTAGGACTCTGCAGCAAGTATTTTATTTTCTCTCAGGAGAAGTTTTTCCTTCTCCTGAGAGAAAATAAAATACTCCATTAAGGACACTGTTGTTGAGGAAGCAATTGGCTATTATTGAAACTCCACCTCTCACTAATATGTTATTTCTCCATCTAGCTGTATAATAATCTTCCTCTAAGCATGCTGTCCCATGTCTGTCCAAAGCAACAGATGCAGTTTAGGAAGAGTCATCTTCATTAAGATAAACAGACAGCTGGTTTGGGCTTTGAGAGCCAGTGAACTCATAAGTCAGTTAATTTAATAGAGCAGCAATGCAAAAGAATTCAACCTGAAATGTACCAAAGAAATTGAGGCTATTTTACTGTAACTTAATGTGGATGAGTCTATTATGATAACACATTTAACACCAGAACCATATCATGTCCAAAATCTATCAGAGCCTAAGCAGCATGTTTGTCTTATTTAAACAGCTGGTGGAAAACAGAGATCTTGTTTGAAGGTTGCACAGAGAAACAATGTTTATAGACACAATCTATATGAGAAGAAAGTGTAAATATTTCATATCAGATCAAACATGGCAAACTACTGCACTTTACATTCACATTGACCTAAAACACAACACAAAAAACTGAATCCTGAAGCAGAAGGCTGAACCATACGTTGTTATGTACTGTAGAATAAAGCTTCTGTTGATCTGGAGCTGATGATATGCGGCAGAATAAGACATTTCTCAACAAAGAGTCACTACTCGTGCTCGTGTGTGTGTTTCAGGTCACATCGAAGTGTCTTTGTAAATATTTTGTAAAAGTATATGGTTTTATATCATTTGTGAATGATGTGTGGTAGAAAAAGCTCTCTAGCTCTATATAAATTACTATTATATTGTGGGTGTCACAGGTTTACAGTTTGTATCCTGTCTAAAATGTTAAATTTTAGAAGACCGTGAGTTGTAGGGTGAAGACAGGAAGGACATACAGCAGTGATTAAACAGTAAATGAACTTGAAGACACCTGCAGCGTCTCCTTTTCAAGACTGGAACACAGAGTCAGAGAGGTTGCTGCTTATAAAAGAAGGACATAGGACGGATGATAGGTCAGAAAAAAATACGCAATGATGGAAATCATTGATGGCATTGACTTCCATGAGGCGGTTTGACTTTTTTACTCCTTCTGTGTACTATATATTATATAATATATATCAATTTCTTTATAAAAATTCCACTGTGTGTGTTGACCCTGCTTATATCATGTCTGTTTAGTAGGATGGGACTGGAAAATAATGTCAGCATGGAAATAGATAAGTTTTCATTTGTTGATACAGCATTAGTGGCTGGCATCTAAAATTAAAAGAGCACATGGTGAAAAAATGAAGGTCAGGATCCTAATGTGAGTTCTGGTCCTCAGGTTTTTTTTCTGGCACACAGGTCTGTCCTAAGAGCTCAACTGTTAGCCACAGATAATGCTAATTAATTTTTCAGACATCAGCCAGCATGCAAATCCCCCAAAATTGTTCAGATTTATTAGAAATCATAAGTTTCTAGTCAAAAGCTGTTTCTGCTGCATTCTATCTTACATTTTAAAATCATCTGTTCAAGGCCTGAGTTCCCCTTGAGTCCTGGACCTCTGCTCTGCTTAACAGACGGTGCGTTATATCACCTGAGGTAGTCATACATATGGCCACTGACACAAACACTGCCGTGCCTCTCTGCCCTCAGATAACTTCTACGGCACACCAAAACCTCCAGCAGAGCCGTCCCCTGCAGCCCCTCCTCTGAATGTGAGTGAGGCCCTGCTGCCCGGAGCCCGGCCCAGCGCCCAGGGCAAGAGGAAGAGGAACCAGTCAGTCAGCAACATGGAGCAACGCGCCAGCCTGGAGCCGCCCGAGGAGGAGGAAGAGGAGAGCCCGATAGTCAACGGCAATGGGGTGGCCATCACACCAGGTACTGTCGGATGAGAGACAGAAAAAGAAACAATCAATTTCCTGTTTTGATGTTTTTATTGGAAATTTTCCATCTTCCACTGACTCAAATTAGATTCAAACTCTGTTTCACAAGTGCCCTGACCAGGAAGACATTTTATTATATCATATTTAGGTGCGGAGAAAATCTGGTTTGAAGGCCTTTACTGTCCCCTGAGTTATTTATGACTGTCTCACTGGTATGATTGAGTAAAACCAGAGAAACAAGTCAGTTGTAATAGCAGCTCTCACATTTTGTTTTTATTGTCCCTTCAGGATAAATCAAGAGTCTCTTTTAGCCATCAGTCCTGTTTCATGTCTGCAGTGTGTATAATTCAGCCGATGGAGATCTGACAACAAAGTGAACCCTGACTAGTCATTACAGACATCAACACTCATCAGTGAGAAGTGCAAAGGTTCTCAATAAGCTTACGTAACAGAATTGATAAGGACACATTAACACCTCCACCCTGATCGCTGTCCATAGTCTCATTTTAGCTCCAGCTATCTTCTCTCTGTCCTCTCATTTCTGTCTCTTCTGCTGTCTTTGCTCTCCTGCCACTGGCCTTTGTCCTTGTTTCTATTTATACCCAAACTCTCCTCCACTCTCCTCCTCTACCATCCTCTTCCTTCTCAAC
Source organism: Paralichthys olivaceus (assembly GCF_024713975.1). Lineage (NCBI taxonomy): Eukaryota > Metazoa > Chordata > Actinopteri > Pleuronectiformes > Paralichthyidae > Paralichthys > Paralichthys olivaceus. The sequence goes on along the minus strand of NC_091099.1, from coordinate 10,074,649 downwards.
TCTCTGGATTCTTCCCCTGCCTCTGTGGTCCTGTCCCTTCTGCCCTCTCCTCTATCATCTCCTTACCCCTATCTCTCTTTCTAGTCTTGTCATATTCCCCCCACCACACAGCCGTGTGCTATTTTCACTTAGAGCTGGACGATATCACCAACCTTTATAAAAAAGATTAGAAATCTGTCTATATTGATAATAATCACAATAAATGTCACATCATTATTATTTCTTCTAGACTTAAACACAGATTATTGCTCCTGTGTGAAGGTTGTGGTTTTAAACTCTTCCACATTTTACAAATCTGAGTTAGATCAGTTATGTGTTATACCTTTTAATTGTTTGCACAATACATACGAATTATTTCGGCATATATTGGCCTTTTGTTATATTGCTCAAATTGCAGAAAATTATATTGCCATTATAATTGATATTGTTTTGTGCCCAACCCCATATTAATTTTAACAAGATCAACAAGGCTAAGACATTTTAGCTGGTCCCTGGAAAAAAAAAGATTCATGTTAAAACACTGGAAAAGTGCTTCCTCTCTAATTTTAAACAGTGTCTGGATAAAAATAACCTCCTGGCTATACCTGAAGTGTCCAGTAAGATTCAAACACATTTTAACAAGTCTAGATAAAGATATAGACCCAGAAATCTTATCAGTTTTGTGAAATAGCACTGACTCTCCTCCATCTTACTTTTCCTTTAAGACTCTAGATATTATAGGCAAATGTTGCCCTTTAATGTTCTCCCCTCTCCTTCATCATATGCTCCCCATCCTCTGACTTACATGCCACCAGCTTTTCTGCTCACTCAAAAAAAAACTTTCCCTGTGTTTCTGACTCAGTCTCTGACCCCTGAAGTCAATGTCTTTCCCTGTTTCTTCATTTCTGACATCTCCATGTTGTTTTCTCCTCATGCTCATTGTCCTCAGACCCCATCGCTCCCCTCTCGCTCTCCTCTCCTCGCTCTCTTCCTCCTGGGGGTTCATAGCTCTGCAGTGGCTCGGCTCTGACTCATCATGCATGGCGTGTGTCGTGTGTATCCAGGTCTGCATGTGTGTACAGAGTGAATTTGAGAATAACTCTGTGTGTGTGTGTGTGTGCGTGTCCATGCGTGTGCGCAATCCAGAGTCCAGTGAACATGAGGACAAGAGCACAGATGCCTCTGGGGAGGTTGCTGTTGAGGTGTCCAGCCAGGCCCCAGCCTCCGCTGAGCCCCCAACCGAAGAAGAAGAGGCCCCAAAATCTCCTTCCAAATCCCCCAGCAAAGTCCCAGATGCAGATGAGGAAGAGCTCGGCCCTCTGCCTGACAACTGGGAGATGGCCTACACTGAGAAGGGGGAGGTCTACTTCATAGAGTAAGAGAAAATAAAGTCATATAAATCTATTGTATATTATTCCAATGTAGAAACAGAATGTTCCTTCAGGTCTGTATCTGTAACAGGAGGCAAAGTCTTTATTTATCACATGATACGAAAAATGTCTAAAAATAAGAAAAGAAGGAAAAGAGAACGATGTGATGCACCTCACAAAGTGTGCTGTACGTAAGGCTGGTTGTGTGAACTTCTGTTGAATAATTGATGTAACTCAATACTGCTTATCAGACACACAGTACACACACACAGACATGCACACCCCTGCAAACTTTTGCCCTCTCCTCTCACCCTTACTAATTAGTGGCTGAGGGCTAATTAGTGGATTAATGACCATTTAGTTTACCTTGGAGATTCCCTTGTTTCTCTTTGCCCCTGCACACACACACACACACATGCTCAGGTCATTAGTGTTACTTTGCACTCATCTCTTTCTCTTACCCTCACCGTCAATCTCTGTCTGACCTTTGTTTGCCCCTCTCCTCTTATCATTGTTTTCATGTACACGTCCCTTTCTTCTTCTCCTCCTTCAGTCACAACACCAAAACAACATCATGGCTTGATCCTCGTCTCGCTAAGAAAGCGAAGCCGCCAGAAGAATGCAGAGAAGACGGTGAGTCTGAACGACCCGTTCGCATGTTTGCCCTCTTGTCTTATAAGCTTTGGTGTGTGCTCATCTGAGCCGAGCTCGTCTTTTAACATTTGTGGGAGTATGCAGTGTCTGTATTTCCTGCTGATTGTGTACCTGTGTTGTCTGCTCCTCACTCGCTGTTCCAGCAGGTTTTTTCTACAAGAGAGAAAGAGCACAAAAATACTGTTGTTTGAGGTGTTTGTTAGTCTGCTGCAGGTCGCATTGTTCTCCACAGGTTTCGGGAGGAGTACTTATATATAAAGGAGGGTTGGAAATGAAATAGAGAAAGAAGAGACGTGACAAAAGTTTTAGCTTTGTAGGTTTCTAGTTTTTCATTCGTATTGAAAGGTCTTGCTACATGTGCTGAGAGGAATGCAATCAGGAACAGTCAATATTCTTTTTTTATTATTCATGACCGTGATCTGTCTCTTCTTCATCTAATGAGCACATTCTTTATGACATAGACTAAAACCCTTACTATATAACAATGCTGCAGAACTCATCACGTCAGAATTAAACCTTTTTTGTGAGTTTAAAAATAACAGTTGCATTAGATTTGTCTAATTGTCAACAAATCCTGCGAAACCACCAACATTGTGTTAATGTTTCTTAATACTTTCTGACTTTCCTACCCTGTTTGTAGTGTTCAGCTTTGAGCCTATTTGTCCTACTGAAAATGTGTATTAAAATGAGACAAGAATATTGAGTTTCATTATTAAAATAAAAAAATACTTTCCAATGGCTCCACAAACAGGAGTACAAAGTGTATCTGTTGCAGACTATTTCAAGCTGCTGTCAATTCACGTACAATGAGACCTTTAAAAAGAAACAATGTCCACATTGAAAGCCTCACATTTTGCCTGTTCATCAGATGTGAGCTGAAGAACCAAATAGTGATTTTCTTTTCTTAGAATTCTATCCTATATGAAAAAGAAACAGACAGTAGTCTGAAAAATATGGTATTTTGTGCAGCAGAGATAGTTTCTTATTTTCTAACCCGTTCATTAATTCATGCTCTTCTGATTTATCATCTGGTCCTCTAACACGGTCCCAGATGATTGCTATGGTGATTTGCAGCAGCAGAATGTTTTTTTCGTGAAATTCAGTGACTCATTCATGTGTTTTTAGATGCCAAAGGTGGTCTATTGCACAGAGAAAGGAAGTAGATCAGACTCTAGCTTCACAAGTACAACAAATCAGCCGGATCAGTTCATTGTTTTTTGGTCTTTTCATAGAATTTGTTGACAAAAGAAAATAGAATGTCAGTAGTTTTGTTTTTCAAGGTTTGTTTTAAAGCAGTTTGAAACAAGGGAACAAGGGAAGCTAATTTGCGTGAATGAAAAATCTTTAAAATTCTATTTCAGAGGCCAAAAAAAACAAGAACGGGAATTAAATCAACAAGAGTCCAGCACTGATGTCAGTCATATGAATAAGAGAGATCCTGTGTTGGTTCAGTGGGATCAGATTATTACAGTGAGGTTGATCGTACACCGCTTTTTCTGTTGCTGCCCTCAGTCTGCAAATTAGGTTGTGATGTGATTCACCAGAGCAAGATCTGAATCAATAGGTTCTCTACCTCTCCCCTGCTCTCCATCTCTTCAATTTTCTCCCTCCGCCATTCTCCCCTCTGCACTCCTCTGACTCACATCTCTGTCACTCACCCCTTTCAATTTCCCTCTCTTCAATTTTCCCCCCTTCTTTTTTCCCTCTCCCTCCGTCTCTCCAGTAAAGGGCTGCAGTGTGACAAGAATTCCAATAACACCACTCAGCTCTGCACAAACTGGTTTTCAGTCTCTCTTACTCTACACACACACACACACACACACACACACACACACACTACTGCTGTCATGTCACAAACCCTTCGCCAAAGTATGTCAGCTTAATTTTGGCAGAGCAAAGATCAGTTTCCAAACAGTCAGGGATCTTCAGAAGCCAGTTTTCCATCAGCTGTGGCGTCTGTGATGACTTATTATGTGTATCAGTGCAACGACTTGCTGTTGCTTCACGCTCTGTTTTGGTTTGGGATCACTAACATACCAAATAATAATCTACATACTATGCACACAATATTAGAATGTATTAATCAAGACAAAGAATGATTGATTGGTTTGTGTAGAAACAAGACTAAGAGTCTACAGCCAAAAGCCCAATGTGAGGCCGTACTCAGGAGCAGCAGAGCTAGATCTGCATGCTATTATGCTAATATTGACAATGCTAACATGCTTATTTTAGGCAGGTATATTGTTTACCAAAATTATATTGTCATTTCATCAATGACAATATAACATCTGGTTTTAATGTTCTACCTCAGATTTCGCAAGTATTGCTCTGCCCATAAAGAAGAGTTTAACAATCACTCAGGAGCAACAATCACTCTTAACTTAATAATGTGACATTTGTCCTGTTATTTTTATTTTTATTATTTTTATCTTGATGACATTCTGTGCCATATTTCCCAGCCCTCCATGTTAATTGTACTATAACAAAATACAGTTGAGGCTGCTGGTAATGTCATTTTTGCAGATATTAACCAAACCATGTGAAGTAAAATCAATCCTATAGTTAGCAATAGATGAAAAGTCGATATTATACATGTTACATTTCATCCTGTAGGGATCATGAGTGTCTGTATCATATCTTATGGAAAACAATCCAATAGTGTTCAGGACATTTCACTAAAACACAAAATTGTCAAACACCTGCTGGTGCTAGAGTCAAAATCAGGGTGTCACCAGAGACGATGGAATTCATCCACAGGGGAAAATGAATGTCAATACAAAATACCATGTTTTTCATAACCCTCTAACTGCCCCAGTTTCATTTCTGCTCTTTATAAAAGGTATTTTGATAGAAGGTCACCAACAGCCATCAGCATGGGGATTATATTTAGCCATACCTGTCAGGTAGCTCTTCAAGTCTCTATAGTCCAGATCCAAGTGTAGTTTTCTTTCAGTATATGTCAGTGACAACATCTGACCTGGGATATCAGTCATATTAAATCAGTGATATGTGATCACACTCTGTCGTTTGCATATTGCATGACCAGTGTTTATCTTTCTCTCTGAGAAGTAGGAGATAGATATCTGAGCCATGTTTATGTATTTGAATTAAATGCACTGCCCTTCATTAGTTCTTCTTTCTTACTTTCTCCTCCTTCTCTTTATTCTCCTCATTTTCTTCATTCTCTTTCATTCATCTGCAGTTTATTTCCTGTGCAGTTGATCTGGTCTTTCTCGTTTTTGGTCTGCGTGTTTCTATCTTTAGGAATGCAGGGGTTAAGGAAGTTGATGCTTGAGTGATCACCGGCAGAGGATTTTGAATTGAAGACATTTGTGAAGGTCTTGGGTGACACATCACATCTTCTCAGAGCACCTTTGTGTTAATGGCCGCCAGAAAAACAGGTTTAGTTGCCAGGAAATGTCTTACATTTCTCTTAGTACAAATAGCGCAGTAGCCTTTTTGGTGACAGAAGCATTTACAGTCATTTAATCCAGCAAGCTGTAATGATCTCCATGTTGCTTTGAGTCCTGTACTGTAAGCTTCTGCCTGTTTTCTGAAGGTTAGGCTTTTTGCGGGCTTGCTTTGTACTAAGTGAGAATTTAAATGCAAATTTCACCCGTTTAAAAAAAAAAAAAACAGCTTTGTGCATAGCTGTCAGAGACTAAGCTAAGTCAGCCATCATTCACATGGTCACAATAGAATCATAGCACCACCTGCTGTGGTGGAGGGCTAATAACTCAGATGTGAAAAAAACGTCAACACATTCGCAGTGGAAAGATTGTTCCAAAGACAGGAGATATTCTCTGTACATGTTAGAGATGCTGTATTTGTTTCTGAAGCATTATATTAGAAACACTATATGTTGTCTATTTCTTCCAATGCATTTTCTGTGTGCATAACAAAATAATGGATTTTTGTATTCGCATTGAACACTGCTTGTTTGTTTGTTTAATCATAGGGAATATGTAAAACATGTTTTGTTTGTATGTTAATTTTCGAGAGTAAATTTCCTTTGCAGTTGTATCTGTGTGCTGAAACTGACTCAGAGAGTTCAAAGACTTGTCACCACAGATCCGGTTCCCTCGCAGTCTTTTTGTCAGGCAAGTCTTTTGTTACGTAACACAAGCCCATATCTCCTCTCTTCTTCAGAGGAGGTAAGAACAGAGCAGGACAAGCTTCAAATCGTGGCAAGTGTTGGTTTCAGTCCTGCCTTTGAAACGCACTCAATCCCTTGGCTGCTTTCAAAGTAATCTCAGTGCTGTTGATGAAAATGTGCTGCTCATGCTCATTTAGAGGCAGGAGTTGGTGATGATGAGCAGAGTGATGCCCTGCTGGAGCCTCTTCTTTAAAATGAGCAAGAAAGAGACAAATGGAGATAGAGATGGTTTGAATATGAGTAGAGTCAAACATCTGTCGGATAATGATGCCAAAATAGTTCAGTTCAATCACTGCTTTTACGCTCAGACATGTCTGGATCAGGACCGTTTCTCTGTCCCCTGTGATCACATTTACCTGAGGAGCAATCAGAAATATTATTTAGACATATACGACATCAAACTCTTTCACAAAGTTTACTGAAAACCTCACACATACAAATGAAGATACTTTACATACACAACTTCTCCACATAAACACCTGAATAATTATATGCAAACACACATGACTGAAAATCTTTCCCACATCATGTTTCAATGTGCTCATATCTACACCTGCAATGATGCCTTTTGTAATCAGGAAATTTGCGACTAATACATATTTAGATTCATTTATTCAAGTAACGGCAACTGACACTGTTAACACCAATTAAAAATTCAGACATCTTTCATCAGACATCTGTGCAGAATATTTTTCTTATCATTTTGCCATCGGGCACAATGATTGTAGTTTAAACCAAATAGAAACCCACTTGGTTTTGGTTTGAGCTGAGCACAGCAGCAGCTTTTTAATGTTTTTAAAAGTGACTCCTGGTTAACATGTGATCGTATCGAGACACGTTTCAATCACTATTCTTTATGTAACATGTAAATGAGACCAGCTTTATTTGGAATGTACTGTATCTTTATTAACTTAATGTACATGTGAGGACGGAGAGTAGGAGAGAAACAAACCAACATTAGGCAGAATGCAAATATGAAGCGATAACATAATGAATATGCTAATTATAATCAAACGTTCTCAATACTACACATTGACCATTCTCAGTCCAGTCGTGTAGGTTTTGACCTCGTCTCTGAGTTCATTGTGTGGCTGCCTGTTGTTCAGAAAAACTTTGTGTGTGGGGGAAGATGAGTCATCTAATGCACAGGAGCCACAATTAGACTTTATGTCAAGAGAGACAGAAATACACAAACCTATAAACAAGAACACAAACAAGTCCCCCAGTGCTCATTCTACACACACACACACACACACTCACACACACACACACACACACACACACACACACAGTGAGGTGTTGATTCAGTGTCAAAGAAGATGACATGCAAACACAGTTCAGGCGTCTAATACACACACACACTGCAAATACAGACTCATATGGATGCATAAAACACACATACATACTCCCTCTCTCTCTGTGTCCCTCTTTATTTTAATGGCAGGAAATAGAGACAAGACAGAGCCCTCAGCTCAGGCGAGAAAAAAGACCACTCGTGGTTTCCATGGAAACTGTCTCCCTTTCACTTTAGGGGGAGGGCAAGCGACTAGTGGATGAGTTAGTCAGACATTTAAGGTGGCTCGTAGATGGGTCGTGAGGGAATTTAAGGTGGTTTGAAGTGTGAATCCATCAGACTTTTCCACCCAGAGGAGGAGAAGGGTTACTTAAGGTAATGGCGGCACAGTGCAGACACTTTGAGCAAACGGTAGAGCAGACAAAAGATAATTGCGGCATCCACCCTTTTCACCTTGAGCTGCACACTCAGCAAGCTCAGCAAGCTCAGCAAGCCAGGACACACACTCACACACATGCACAAACACACACATGGATGCACACGTTTACACATGGGTTATTGATATCAAGATTACAAATCTGTTCATAATTACATAACAGCATGAGGGGATGATGCCACAGTATCAGCATCACACAGACCAAATAATTGTAAAAATGTGTGTGTGTGTGTGTGTGTGTGTGTGTGTGCTTGTGTGTGTGTGTGTGTGTGTGTGTGTCTGCCTCTCTGATTCCTAAAAAGAGAGGCTTGGGTTGTGTTTTCAGCTTCTTTTTATTTATAATTTTTCTCTACTTATGCCAATACAACACCTTGTTTGGAGAAATAATTTTGGTAATGCTTTTCTTCATGGGTTTTTAATTTGAACTATCCGTAGTTAGTCACTGCACAGAAACTGAACATGCATTAATTGAATCTGTCAAACGCACAGTTCAGCATATTTCATCTTAACAAATGAACCATAAAAACATAATTCAGATAAAACTTGGCAGGATTCTCCAATTTCCCTATAATAATACCAAATGATTTGTAAGTTATGTTAAGGTCACAATTTCCTACTAAAACCCAATTTTTATTTCATAAAAGCAGCCAAAGTATTTTAAAATATCAAATAGTTTTCAGGCACAAACAGTCAGACAAGAAATTGACCTGAATAAAATCTAAAATGTACGATGAGTATTGGGGCTGTAATGAATTAGTTTTTGGAGATCTAAACCTGTACTACCCATAAACATGTATCATATTCCTGATTTGAATTTGAACAATCCCATCAAACAACAAGAAACAAGGCTACGAATCATGTCCAGTCTGATTTAAACATTTCATTGTTTTCATCTCATTTTGATCTGTTACATTGTGTTTCCAGTGGCAGACATCAGTAGGTACTTGTGCAAGCTAATGATGCACAAACTGAACTCCCTGTAGATGCCACCAACACACACCTTTCCATACAAATCCAACTCCCAGCAAACCCTTACACACACACACACACTCTATCCCCCCTTTTTATTTATTCATCTCAAGCTCCTCCACCACCAAGGCCATCAGCTCTTGTGTTTCTTTGTGTATATATACGTGCATGTGTGTGTGTGTTTTAGTAATAAGTTCATGCCAGGTCCCTGATGACTCACCGTTAGTGTATATCAGGTTTTACTTTTATTTCCCACTGGAGAATGCCCACTTACAGATATAGTCATGAATTAGACTCATACTCTTATTAAACAAGACATGAGGATGAATTAATATGAAGGAGGAAGATCAACCTTTCAGTAATTTTCACTGATGACTCCTAATCAGACTGTGCTGTGTTTCTAATAAGTCTGAGAGGGAGGGGAGCAGCTCTGGAAGATCGACTTACTGTGGGTGTGTGTGTATATTTGTGTTACCTCGGCCTTATAGTGTGGGATCAATCTCCTCTGTGTATTGATTAGGACTTAGTGAAGTATGAATAATAAAGCCCCAAACCAAAATATCCTGGAGTTTGCAGAGTGTGAGCGTCAGTGGGAAGTAAAAGAGAAGAACAGGGTTTTGTTCATGTGAATATTAGCGCTGCCTTGACCCACTTCTTTTTACGATGGAGAAAATCAACAAAAGGTTGGATAAGGTGAGAGAACCACAAGGGCAGAGGAGGAGACGAGTGACACAAAAGCAGAGGAAGACTTCCAAGATGAAAACGAGTGGGTGGGTGAAAGAAAGAGGAGACAAACATGAAGCAGTTTAGTGAAGGTATTTTGGCCCTGGAGGATTTGTGCACACGACAAAGGACAGAGAATGAAAGAAAAAGTAAGAGATGGCAGGATGTGATGTGCCAGACGATTTAAATGTTCTTTTCCTCCTGCAGCGTTATATTGATGTCTCTGTTGTGATTCTTGTCTTCATGAAGAAGCCACCGCTGCAGATCGAAGTGTTGTCTCTCTATTAAAGTAGCACTTTGGGAGCGTCTAGCTGTGAGCCCTGAGATTCATGTCTTCTTCCCTCAGTCGTTCAATTTAGTGTCTACATTCCCCCTTCTTCTGCTCTCAGCATAAACTGACTTAATTTCCCTCCTCTTGTTTCCCCCTTCCTCTCAGAGCTGCCCTATGGCTGGGAGAAGATAGATGACCCCATCTATGGCAGCTACTATGTAGAGTAAGTCTCCCTGTTGACTTGGTTAACTCTGTAGTAAAACAGGAAATGCATTTCCATGGTTTACATCTCGTTATTAATTATAAATGGATAAATTCTCATTTCTTTTTCATGTCCTTCAGCTCGTTTGACTGAACTTTGACAGTGGAAAGTTCGTGTGAAAGAACTATCATGAGAATGCTGCAGATAAAATCTTGCTGATTAATCAAAAGTATTAAATATGTTGCTTTTAGGTGCTGTTTTATTTTGAAGCACTTCACATTTTTTTTCCAGTCGAACCAAAATGAACTGTAATTAGAAGTGAAATCTTATTCCCTTACATTTAGCTGTAGCTGCAAATCTTTTTAACTATTTTTTTTTTTATAAAAGGAAAAAAGGTCTTACAGCCAGTAGATACATCAACAATATTTATTGCGCTCAATCCAAGTTGATGAGCTTGACTTTTGATTTTCAGTGGTATAAGGAATATGTTGTTATATTCCTTTACTCTTGGACCAATTAATTTCATTCACAGTCAACATAGGAAAATTGTGTTTTCAGTTCTTTTATCTTCGTCCCCTGCTCTGGCTCCTGTGTGCTGGAAATAACATGAGATCATCTGACTCAAAGCATTGATGTAAAGATGCAAGTGTAATTTTTCCACCTGAACAGGTGCAACAAACCTAACAGATGATTCATGGTTGAGTCAAACAAACACAGGTGTATGATGTAATTTAGTAACACTGGAGGCAACACTTTTCTGAATGAGCACTTTTGGCTCTCAAGTGCATTAGTTGCTGAAAATATGTTTTTGTTAAATTCAGAAGTGTAATACTCTCCTGATGTTTTTCATGCAGAGTTTCTTAAAGACTCTAAATGATCTGTAATGATTCACTCTATTTTCAGTCACATCAATCGAAGGACTCAGTTCGAGAACCCAGTCCTTGAAGCAAAGAGACGCTTGGAGCAGCAGCAGCAGATGCAGAGCCAGGGACTGTCCGCTCTACCTTTGCCCACTATATACAGAGGTACATGTGAAGTACTCTAAAAATATGTGCGGTAATAAAAACCTGCTGACATACTCACTTAGTTGCACAAATATGAAAATGCCAGGACTGCATAAAGGGCATGCATGGCACATGGCCTCCAGGGCATAAAGGACCCTTGAAAACTCATGTGCTGATAGATGTTTAAATTGTTTGTTCTTTTGTCTTTACAGATTTTGTTATGTTGAACATGGTGCAGTTTTTCTTATTTCCCCCAAATATGTCAGAGAATAGGGAGTTTCATAAGTATTTGATGGGGCAGATGCACAATGTTACAATGTACAGGGTCGAATGGAGATTGCTGGCAGTGCGGGGGACAGAGAACATGCTCGCCCCCGGGCCCCGAGTGGGCTAATCCAGGCACGCATATGAGGTCGTCCTAGACCAGTACATCATGTACCGCTTCATATGAGTGAAAACTACATCTAAAATGAGTCAGCTCCTCTGGGATTTAAGGAAACATGTTTGTATTGGTGTTGTCACATTCAGATGAAATGTGTAGTTAATTAATTTATAGAGAAATAATTTGACAAACCAAATGGACGTGGTTCTCTCAATGTCGAGGATACGAAAATATCACCACTTCACAATCTTCTCTCTCTACAGAGAAGCCGTTATTTACAAGAGACCCGACTCAACTGAAGGGCACCTTCCTGTCCACTGGCCTGCAAAAGAGCAACATGGGATTTGGCTTCACGATCATAGGAGGCGACGAGCCAGACGAGTTCCTGCAGGTGAAGAGTGTGATACCAGATGGACCTGCCGCTCAGGATGGAAAGATGGACACAGGTATTTTGGATTATCACTGCAGAATTTCTACAACTGCTTGAGAAATAAATTAAGAATCAAACAAACAACATGCCGTCACTGCTGATACTATAATAGTGTGTTCCTATAAATGCTTAAGCAGGACCTCATCCTTCTGGTAACGATTTCCAAATATTAATTTCCTGCCAAAGAAGATCTAATGTAAAGACTGAAATCTAATTCAAGCAGGTTTTTATTTGTGTTTGAGGTGATTTCTGACCTAAAGGCCAGCGGAGCACAACAGAGTATATATATATATCCTGGCATTTTCATATATATATATATATATATATATATATATATAATCTTCATGGATTTAGTGACTATTCAAATTCAGTTTAAAAAGTCACTCAAATTCATTATCATCGAAGTCCTTAGTTAGTGTCTCAATAGTTAATTGTTTTAATAACGTGTGGCTCAGTGTTCATTTTTCCTTTGTCCATCAGGAGATATTAAGCCCTTAAATATGTTTTAAGCTGTTTCCCTGATTGACAGGTGATACAACTGTTGCCTGTTGTAATTCACTGCCTTGGCTTCACGAGATATGCTTCAAAACAATAACAACAGAAACAGAATCATAAACCAGTGTTTGATATTTTGTTGCCTTGAGTCTTTGTCAAACACAAGAAATGTTTTCATCCAAATTAAGCACAGATCAGGTTTCTCCTCTCCTTCAACCTTCACTTATCCAAGGGATGGAGAAACAACTGGCAACAGAGGCACAAACATAATCTGTACAAAAAAGAACTTTCTTTTTATAACAGTTTGACCTCTTTTTCCAGCTGGTGTTTTTCTTGCAATCGTTTTCTCTTCAAGTGTTTGAATCACGATTTTGAATCTTTTTAAGATACAACTCACGCAGAGTTTCTTAAATTCCCTGAAAATAATTTATCAGTAATGTATGTTAATGAAATTGCAACGATACTCCTGATGCAAATGAAAAACTGAGCAGTAGAATTTTCAGTAGCCCCGCAAATATCTTTTCATCTTAAAAGGGGACATCATTGGCCCTTGGTGGCATATTTGGGATGCCCTATATTTGTGCCTGTAGCAGCATGTGTCCCAGACAAGGACTTCAGTTTCCTCTCACCGCTCTGCACTCTGTCAGTACACCACAGCACTCTGCTTTTGTTAAAGAGAATGAGAGGAACTCATTTTATTGGGCCAGAACTGATACCAGACTGTCAACACGTAACAGCTGCTTCATCAGGAGAATCATTTCTGCTTTTGCCTTGACACCGGAGCTGCAGCATCACTGGTCACAGAATTATCAAGAAACAGTCATACAGTGGTACAGAGGTGCCATTAAACTGTCCCATGATTGTATTTGTACAAAACTGTATATATATTATTTCCTGTATATTTGCATGTGACCAATATGTGGATTTTCATGGTTTTCTAGATTTCAATGATTGAATTCTTTACAGAAACTGACCTTGGTTGACGCCGAATCTGCACAGTCGATGTCTGTGAAAGTCGTAGTGAGCTGAAGTCTCATAAGTTAAAAGGATTTACTGTATATGTGTGAACCAGTTGGCCCTATGCCTGACACCACTGGTGTCTAAACCGTTCATTTAGAGCTCATTTCAGAACTGGGAATCCTCCGCTTCTCTGAGCTTTTATGTCTCTTGCCTTTGTCTATTCGTTTCTCTTTTCCGGGGTATCTGGAGTCCATCTCTTTCTATTTTATCTTCATCTCTTTTTGTCTATCTGGCTCACCCTTTATTATGCTTTCTTATCTAACCACGTCATCTGACACTTCCCCCTGCTTCCCGCCTCAGTATATTTTCATCTCCCTTCTCTTTTTACCTCTCTAGTTTTTCTGCCTTCATCCCTCTATTCTGGTCTGTCAGCCCCTCTCTCTGTTTCTGTTCTGATTTCTCTCTCTCTCTCTCTCTATCTTGCTCTTCTCGGCTCTGTGACATTGCCTGAGCTGCTCACGCACACATTCATGTTACACATATTCCCACACACACACACACACACACACACACACGCGCGTAGTCACACTGCCACATACGGGCACTCCCTGGCTGAGATTAGCTGGCCTGTTTGAGCTGTGCGGCATTGCTCTTAGGGATTGTGTAGGATTGTGCGTGTGACATAGGGTGTGTGTTTATCTGTGTGCACGTGCTCATGGGAGTGTGTGCGTATCTGCATGTGTGAAAGAGTGTGTTTCCAAAACTGTGAAATAGAGGATTTGAGGCAGCTGCATTTGTCATGGGGCTGTGACTTTAAAGCAGAAATCCATAACTTTGCGCACATTCAAACTACAGCAGAGATGACAGAGTATCCAGTGTCGCATTTGTGAAGTTGTTTCACCTCGTTGTGATTGATTTGCAGGAAAAATGGCAACGAGTAACCAGTCAAATTTACAGAAAAGTACGATTTAGTGAAGTGATGACTTTAGGCTGCCAGACAGGGCGGGTGTAACCTGACAAATAAAACTTTTCTCACACACAAGATCAAAAAAAGATAAGACCATTAGAAAATGCATCATCATAATGAAAGACTAAAAACTGACACTATTTCTGACTGTGACTGTGCACATCCATTGACACATTTGAGCTGTTAATGATGAGAGTGTCTCTGTTAATGCACCACATGTTTGTCATATTCACAAAGACGCTGACCCTGTCTCTCTTCACCTCTCTGTCTCACACATACACTTGTAGATCGCCTGCAGTGGCAATGAACTGTTTTTATATTCCTGTGTGATACTGGAGAGGGACAGTGTGTTTCCTCTGTGCTGCTGCCTCGTGTCCTGATGCCGCAGAGATTTGACATTTATGGCAACAGGAAGTGACAAGTTGTATTATTGCGGCACAGAATGTTTACACATATGAACCACTGAGACCAGATGATGTGGTCTATGTAACATAGTGTGACTTTGTCCTTGCTCTTGTTCCTTCTCAGGTGACGTCATCGTCTACATTAATGACATCTGTGTGCTCGGCACCACACACGCCGACGTTGTCAAACTGTTTCAGTCGGTGCCGATTGGTCAGAGCGTGACCCTTGTGCTCTGTCGAGGATATCCTCTGCCTTTTGACCCTGAGGACCCCAGTGCAGCAGCGAGCACCTCTCTGACACCCATTGGCCTGGAGCACCGCCCCCTGGTGGTGAACGGCCGCAGCAGCTACGACCCGTACCTGGAGTACCTGTCCTTGAGCTCCCAGCTGCCTCCGCAGGCTCTGGCCCAGGCTGGAGCGCATCACCCCGGGGACACGCATCTGGACGGTTCATCTCTGCCGCCCACCACACCCGGCTCAGCTTCGGCGCTCACGCCTCATGAAGACAATGTGTCCATGGCCTCCTCAGGAACTGCAGGGGTTGCCGGGGCAACTGCACAAGGGGCAGAGCTGCTGACGGTTACTATGGTGAAAGGAGCGGAGGGATTTGGGTTCACTATTGCTGATAGTCCCACTGGTCAACGAGTGAAACAGGTGATGTATTTCACTGAGAAAACAATGATTAGACCAGAAATAAGAGGCTTTAGAAGTGAAATGAATCCTTGCAAGTTGATGCAAACAATTCCTGCAGATGTCCTTGTGCAAAAGCAGTGTTGGAACAGACTGTTAGTATATCCTCGGATGCATAATTAGGACGACAGTGTACTGTATATATAAGTAAGCTGATTCGGGATGAACTGGACAGAAAGTGAAAGTAAAGCGAAAGATTAGTGCAAAACATGCATTGGAACATCTGCAATGATTACAGGTTGAACTTTCTAGTATGTACTTTTCCTATATATTTATTTATGCATCGTAGGCAGAACCCCACGAGTCATGTTTGGCTGTTTAATGAAGATCCATGATTTATTTAGCCTTTATATATTATTTCATTGCAGAAACACTGAGACATTACCCAGGGGAGAGTGTTCTTAAATATTTGACCAGTAGTGTATGGAGTAAAAGAAAACTCCTAACCTGTTTACTTGGAATCCAGGTAGTAAAGAACAGATACATTAGCCAAGAGAAGCTTCATTGTGCCAGATGCTATTTCTCATCCCTGTTGTATTTACTTATGTAATAAAACATCCGCGCTACATAAAAACTAAACATCTGTCTTAACAAGTAATTGCTTTATGTTCGACATTCAAGACATATTATTCTTTAAACAAATAAGAAGTCTGCTTAGGGGAGTAAAGTAATTGCACCTTAAAGTATCTTGAATGATTGGTCCTATAAACCTTTAATCAGTATAAAGGTCTTGATTGATTTTTGAACCAGTTGATATAATTTTAAATGAAATGGTTTTATGAACCAACTATAGATGACTGGTTTGCAGAATGAAAATGATGAATTAATATCTCTCAGCACAAAGTAGATCAGAGTAGATCAAATTGATTTTCGGTGGACACGCCATGCTCCTGTGCTGCAGGTACTGGACCCAGGCTCACAGGCAGCGTCAGGCCTGATAGAGGGAGACCTGATCCTGGAGGTGAACCAGCAGCCGGTGGCTTCAGCTGGACATGGACGAGTGGTGGAGATGCTGAAAGAGT
Organism: Paralichthys olivaceus; assembly: GCF_024713975.1. Classification (NCBI taxonomy): domain Eukaryota; kingdom Metazoa; phylum Chordata; class Actinopteri; order Pleuronectiformes; family Paralichthyidae; genus Paralichthys; species Paralichthys olivaceus. The sequence continues at coordinate 10,058,241 of NC_091099.1, read as the reverse complement.
GTCCTGTGGGAGCAGAGGCAACGCTCCTCATACAGAGAGGAACAGGTGAGAGAGAGGAACAGTTTCCTTGTTTCTTTTCTCTTTGTTTGTCTCCTTGGTTTTTATTTTACACTCCTCCAACACAGCTTCACTCTTTCTGTTCATGAGGGAAACAAGGAAGCCTAAAACTTCTACCTAATAAAAAAAAAAATCAGGGACACTTGAACTATATTTACTGCAAAGTATAGTAAATTAGTGTAAATTGATACTTTGTATTGGGTTATATAGAGCCAATGTGAATTACTTGTATTATTATTATAATAATTATAATTATTAAGTATTCTATTCTGAGAGATATTTATTTTAAATGTTGCTGAAGTTTTGGATCAAAAGTTCAGACCTTAGACTGAAGCCTTGGCTCCAGTGTTTTCTTTCTCTGTGTGACGAACATGGATTCATATATTCTCATCCATTCTGAACACAGCTACTTGTTCCCAAACAGTCAAAATATTTACTGAACAGACGTCTCACTATGATCTTTGTTGCTGTGGATGTTCATACAGTCCACTCTCATGTTCCACATCGGGTTTCATTCATCAATCAATTACATTCTGTTTCTTAGTCACTAGTTATTAGTTTTGCAGTTCTACAGTCACTGGTGAGATGATGAGGACCACCTCATGCTCACTGATTAACTTGTGGAGGTGTGAGCTGATATTGTTTCAGTCAGACAATGAGGCGCTGTGTGTAACAAGCAGTTTGACATAAAAAAGGACTATTTATTGAACTGTGACTTATGCAAAACTACTGTAGTGGAGTCCCTGAATAAAAAGGTTCAAGCAAACACATTAAATCCCATTTAGTACCTGCTGACACCCCTTGATCTATATTTGTCATTAGCTGTGGTAAAAATAATTACAGCACAATTAATGTCAAAGTGTGGCCTTTCTGCACCTTTGAAAGACCAAAATAAAATTTTGCAAACATAAAGACGGGTCCAGTGCAGAGCAACTGTCCAGCTAAATATAAGCTGACTTTGGATTGAATTCAAGTTGGTGTAGATCTTCAACCCCAGCTGCAGCTTTACAGGAGAGAGTCAGTAGAGCTGACACATTGAGAGAGATTTTCATTATCATCAATTTGAAACCTGTTCTATTTTTGAACACTTTCATGTAATTTTATTCAAGTCTCTAGGTGACATTTTATTTTTGGAACATTTAATAGTTTGGAAGGTAGAAGAATAATTTTGCCCAAGCAAAACTGCACAACTTATCATATTATGTCTTGAAATAAAAATAGTGATTTACTTAAAAGTCAAAAAATTCTGTTTGGTCTGTTTTGCAGACCAATCATTTCTATGTGTCGGTTGAGAGAAATATAACATTTTTACCATTGGGAAATTGGATGATTACAGCAGCAAACAGCCCCAGGATACAATAACTATTAGAATTTTAAAAAACATAGAAATAAAATGAATAATGTGTTAATGTGTGTATTTCATGTGCTGACTCGTGCAGAGAATACACAAAGAATACAAAGCAGATGTCATTGTCACTGTTGTGTGTGTGACACCATGTGTTCTCACATGCTGCTTTATCACCAACATTTCATTGATCTTTTCTACTGAAGCAGAGAGGGTTGAATATTTGGGAAGTGTTTTACCATCAAGCAGCTGAAAATGAAAGATGCAGTGGAGCTTGAGGATGAGAGGTAGCATCACCGCTGCTGTGGGGAAAGCAGTTACATTCTACTGGAGCCACTCCTGCTCAAAATAAATGAAAGTGTCTCGCTGGCAAACTCAACTGGTTTGGCATGATGCTGTTTGGCTACATGGACCAACTGAATCCCAAACTCTGAAATGATGAAGCTTTGATTATACAAATAGCATTTTTACAGTTTTCTGAGTACAAATGGTCAGTTATGATGAGATGCTGGATCACGCACAGTTGCTGCCAAAAAGCTCTAAAGGTGCATTAAAATGATTAATTAATATCTTTGATTCCTCTGGAACATTCTCACTATAGAATGTGTTTCATCTTACACCTGATTTTAAACAAAGACATTTTTCATTGCTCTCAGTTTAAGCTCTTTTTGTGTTTAGACACAGAATTCAGGTCCGGAGTTTTTCCATAGTACCAGTCACAGGTTGAATCTCTGTAACAAACTGCTGCACTGTCACAAGCTGATCCTCGCCTCCTGTAATTTTCTTCTGCACATTTTATCTTCTCTCTTGAAGTGAAAGAGGCAGAAGACCACATGCCCTTGGTCTGAGAATGTAAATCAAAATGGAGATTTAAAGTACCTGAAAAGAGGAATGAGAGAACATTTCACAGTGGGGGAAGTTTTAAGTGCAGGGTTCTTGTAATATTGCCAGAGTGCCATGGAGTGTGGCCATTTTCCAACTTCTCCTATTTCATGCGAGCTTGGCCACTTGCAAGGAAATTGAATTGCACATGTGAACGTTTTATTTGTTTGACATGTGCTCTTGCTCTAAAAAGTGCCTGGTCACAGGGTGAAATTTGACTTGATAATTACCTTTGGCTGCCTGTACAGCTGAGCCCATTGTCATCTGACAAACACCGACACACACACACACACTCAGAAAAACTCGTCCTGCAGTGATTTATCATCCAGCATCACTTAGATGTAAGTCCGGAGAGTCTAACACTGTCTATTGTTTGGCCTTTTAAAAAGACAAAGTTCAGAGGTTCACCTTTTGCTCTTCCTGTGCCACCAGGCAGCTTTGTTGTTTACATTTTCATCCTCGTTTTGTCGTTGAATTTTTAGTTTTTTAGGAGAGTTCCTTTACATCGTTTCTGAGATGATAACAAAGCAAATAAGACAAATTATAGATCAGCGTTTCCATTTATGAGTTATAGTTAACTAGCTATGAAGGCAATCAGTCTCATGTGCATCTCAGGTTTAATTAATTGAAGTGTGAAGTGTGACAGCATGTTTTATTGAAATGCAGACAAACAATGGAGACAATAGCTCTTAGTGATGTTGGTACATCAGACCATCTGATGTCAGTGCTTCTGGGTGTTTTTTCTGATTTTACGCCGGTCCTGTTGTCTGCACCCTACACTGCATTATCAATATATTTGGAGATGTACTGGCAAAGTGTTGCTTTATACAAGTGAATTGATTATGTTCTGCATGTTGTTTAGTGAATTATACAATCACTGTTAATTACATTACATTGTACATTAAAGCTAATAAATTCTACTGAGTGTGATAAGCAGCACAAATGACTCAAGTGTTTGCTGCAGGAATAGAAAAAAATACATCGTGTGAGTGTGCGTGCCTGCCAGCATGTTTGTGTGTTGGCAGTGAGCAGCAGTGAATCTTATGCCCATGCAGAGCAAACATCTGCCACCTGGTGGTTAACCTTTGCAAAGGCACACACATCTTTCCCCGTCAGATACGCCATTTAAATAGGATGCTGAAATCAGTGCTATCTATCAAACAAATCAAGACAAAGGTCCCACAGGGGCTATCAGCCTGAAACACCAGGAACCTCTCTGGCTCTCTGTGTGTGTCTTTCGCCTCTCTGTATGGGGAAAGAGGATAAGTTCCCCTTCTGTGACTCAGATATGCAAAATATCAGGAAGGATTAAGCCTGTTTGTGTTTGCAGATGCAGGATATCTTTGCAGAGCACAGAAATCCTGCATCTATTGGAATTCAGGGAGCACACATGACTGCAGATATGTGACTGTGAGCATTGGTGCTTTGTGTTACAGAGACAAGGTGTTAGACTACTGCTGAATGTGTGACTGTGTGTATGTGTGTGTGTTTGTCTCTGTGTCTGACTGCTCCGCTGTAGTGTGGGCTCTCTGCCAGAGTTCCACTGAGCTCTGGTCGTGTTCACAGCTCCTTCCCGACATCCCAATTTGAAGCAGAGCCAACCACAGACTGAAGACACTTTGCTCAACCAATGAGGATGCAGATCATGGCAACAAAGAAAAGGTTGTCTGGCTGCACGAGCCAATCAGGCAGATCTGAAGGCCTTCCAGAACTCAGCAGGCTAGTCTGTGACTGCGGCCTGCCAGACTGCCTGACCACTGACTCGAGAGAGAGAGAGAGAGAGACGCCACGTGAAACCTGTCTACCAGTCATTAATTTGTAATTCATCAGAATGCATACGAGTGCACCACACATCCGGCACATATGCCAATGAACCAGATTAACATTTAAATTAAGCTTAAATGCATCCGTAAGGCTCCTCTTTAGTATGAGCGGACAATTGCCCTGTAGCTCGCACTCATTTCAGTGTGTCATTAAGGAATGCTTCATGAGAATGAGTTATTAGAATTCCTTAAAAGTGTCCCTGAAGGCCTGTATTCCCTGCAGAATCTGCTCATCCCTCTGAGTGCTCCATCTGCTGCTGCCACTGTGCTGAATCATTTCAGCACCACAGACAGCTCTCCTCAAACCCCCGCTCATTAAGAGACAGGAGCAGTTTTATTTCTCGCTGCTTTTGATTATGAATATCCTGTAGCTCGTACTGATTGAGTGGAGGGCTAAGGTTAAAAAGTGTGAAAAGACTAAAAGTGAAATAGTGTAAGGAATAGCAGAAATGAATTTACTCTTTATTCTGTCTTCACATGGAGTGGAAGTGATGTATCATGTGTAATTTTCCACAAATGTGATTTCTGGTGCCAATCTCATACATCTAAAAGAGCAGGCAGATGCTCTTGGGGAGTAATTCCATAGATATATTTAATCCATTTCTCTCATAAACCAAATTAATCAAGATTCTCCTTAGGATAACTTACAAGCGTCCAATCTGTTAAAAGATTCATCAGCGATGCAGCTGGAGTGTGCTTTGCATGATAAATGAGTTTTTATGTTTCTATCCACATGTGTAAAGATTCAGACAGAATGTTTGCACAAAGCAGCCATCGCATGTTTTCCCCTTCACGTCTAACTGGGTCTCAGCAGCATAAATGTAGTGAATGTCTTTGATTCAGTGGAATCACAGGGGAGCCTTGCTGATGAGATTGTTGCAGAATGCTCCCTGCTTTCTACATGCAGATGAAATATGACTTACAGAGATAAGTGTGTGTGTGTGTGTGTGTGTGTGTGTGTGTGTGTGTGTGTGTGTGTGTGTGTGTGTGTGTGTGTGTGTGTGTGTGTGTTTGGGGGAGGGGGGTCCTTGTTTTTGCCTGCAGCTAATGATGTAATTATGTTGAAAACAAATGCAACAACCAAATCCGTTCAGGGAAAGTTACACAAACAAAGTCAAAACAGAAGAATATGAAACAGATTTTGTTTAACACTCACATCCAGCATCACATTCATAGAAACCTTTGCGCAAACTGTAGGTTCCATTACAATTGTTTTCGTTTGTATAATTATAATTGTCTGTATTTTGTAGTTTGATAAGGAACTGACATATCGTTGGACTCTGCTCTCTGTCAACTGTGTTTTCTCTTTCTCCCTCAGGCCACATTTCTCCATGGAAGGCGTCCAAACAGGTACAATAATTGAACCAAATGTGTGTCTGCATGCTCGCTGTATGTCCACTGTGTGTTTGCTCGTGTGGGTTTGTCCATCTGTGATTAGTTTTTTGAAGCCAGGAGGTAAATTAGCAATTTATAGGATCGTTGTTTGACAGTGAGGTTGTTGGAGGTGTTTGTCTTTTGCTTTATCATAAAATGAACCATTCTCTCCTAAACCTGAGCTCATTGGTTTGATCACATCAGATCTCGCCAGCTCGGAAAAAGCTCAGATTCATACTCAAACTGTTATTATTCTATTCAGACATTATGAATCTCATCTCATCTGCGTCAGTAAGTCAAGTTTAATACCGAACAGATTACCCAGAGGCATGTTTCAACAGATGTGTCTTTAGCTGCCTTTTCTACAGAATACACATAATCATCAGACCCTCAGTGCAAAAATGTTCAGTTTAGGTGCTACGGCGTCAAAAGCTTGATCGCCATCAGTCTTAAAGTGTGTGGGCGAGAACATGTAAATAAGCTTAGTGGACCTAGGAGAGCAAGCTGGTGAGTGAGGAGGGTGAAGCAGATCAGCCGCAGAATGCAGGAGCTTGACCGTACAGCCCTCTGTAGGTAGGAGTGAATTTAAATAGTTGAAAGTGATTTAAATTCATTATTATATCTGCCTTAAATAGCTGTTTTCCTTTATTGTAACTTCCCGTCATATCCACAGCTGCTTAATCGTATGAAAACTTGAAAAACAGATCATACTGTATTTGTGGATCAATCTATAGCTGATTCAAGAAGTGTCACACGCAACTCCGTCACGCACAGCTGCCCCGAAGTAATCCAATACTACACACATTAGAGGCTTCATCATGACTCAGTATTCTGTTGTTCAAGTGGGAGGTGGTGTCAGATTCCAACTTTCATTTTAGAAAACGGGGTATTTCATGTCTTCTTGATCTGCACAGTGCAGCAAGTGTCACATTTGAATGTACAATGCGAGCAATTATAACCTGTGTTAGAATAGATGGGGGTTGGGGTTCTCTTCTGTTTATCTCCATGAACCGAAGAACAGACATGTTGTTGCACAGTTCAAATGGGATCCCATATGTTCAGTTAAACATCTCTTGTTGTTCTTGTAGTTGACAGACCAGTGGGACCCTCATGGCAGCCCACAGGCCAACTTGTCTGGTCCAGTCTTGCCGCCTGGCGCATCGTTCCCAAACCAGCCGCAGCACCGCACGTCTGTGCCTGATTCAACTGAAGGCTTTGACCTCAACAAACCTGACCCTTATGACCTATATGAGAAGTCGAGGGCTATCTACGAGAGCCGACGTGAGTATAGATCCTTCGGTTCATGGAACGTTATGTTGCGTCACACACAGCAACACATAATAGGGGGTGAATGTTAAATGTGTTCCTCTCTGTGTGTCAGGTTCAGAGTACGAGGAGGTGGAGGTGCACCTGCTGAGGGAGAAGACTGGGTTCGGTTTCCGTATCCTGGGGGGAGACGAGGCCGTGCAGGCTGTGAGTCCGGACGCCCGTGACAAGGCTCGTATGGGACGGGCTGGACCACACACATTTTTGACCTCATACACACCAACCTGCACCTAACCTCATCTCACACTCTTCATCCAGTTACAGTTCACAAAACAGACCGACATAACGTCCATCCACACACACACATACACACACCCTCTAACTGCTCAGTACCTCCCATACTGAAGAAACGCCTTGCTAACGTGTGCAAGTGTCCAACAGCATGCAAACTGTGATACACAGAGAATATGGCTGCAGAATATTTGGAAAGTGGGAAAAAGTTTCACTCATCCAAAGCGAGTTTAAGAAGCTCGATAAAGAAATGATGTGTGATTTCTCTGTCTCATCCTCTTCACAGTCATCTATGCTGCTAATATTGATTGTCTTTGAACAGATTGTTATTGGCGCCATAATAGAGAACACACCCGCTGAGCGTGATGGGCGGCTTCGACCCGGGGATGAGCTTATTTCTGTGGATAAAAATGTGGTTGCTGGGAAACCGCACAAATACGTAATAGACTTGATGCATGCAGCTGCCCGCAACGGTCAAGTCAGCTTGACTGTGAGAAGGAGAGTGCAAATGCCTGGTGAGGACAAGTTTTATTTATTTATTTAGTTCTTTTGTCTTTTTTTCACAAAGCCTGGAGAACATGCTGCACATTTCACTGGCATCAAGTCGAAAAAGACGCCTTGGACAGGACACACATGCTGACAATCTGTGTGTGGGCTCTGCCTGTTCTTCTCACCCACGCATATTTTGTGCGATCACTGTAGCTGCCTCTGTGGTTTGTGTCTTTAAGTGTAATACAACTGTGATGGCATGTGGCAGACAAGCAGACTTAGACCTCCACAGAGAATCTTTGCTGCAGGTGAAGTGTGCATACCTGGAATTTCTCCAGTGGCTACATCTTGAGCTGCTTTTAAATACATAGCCTCTGTGAGTGAAGTGTTCGTGTTGTACAGTAGCACAGATGTCGCCTTTATTTGTCCTCTCCCTTCTCACGCTTCCGCTCCAGGTGAACTGTGTCCTGTGAATGGCCGCAGCCCCGGCTCAGTGTCGACACAGCACAGCTCTCCACGCAGCGACGCAGCCTCCGCTTCGGGCCCTCCAGCCGTTGTTGCCCCTGCCGCCACCTCTCCTCCAGAGGGATCTGGGCTGCAAACCAGCGACGTGGTTATTCACCGCAAGGAGAACGAAGGCTTCGGCTTCGTCATCATCAGCTCCCTGAACAGACCGGAGAACGCCGCTGTCATCAGTGAGTTGCCTAAAGGTTGCTTTAATGCAAATGGTGATTTGTAAATCCACGCAAATCCTATCCTATCCACGATCCTGAGGGAATGACATGATGTCTCTGTGGCTGTTATATGTGAGAAAAATATACATCTTAACTGTTACATATTAAACATTTATTAAAATCACTTATAGGAGATCAGATTGTTTTGCTTTACTCTGAGTAAAACATGATTAAAAGTCTTATATCCATTGTATCTGCTTTACTAATAACCAGTGGGCTCCCAGTCCCCTACCAATTCATTTACTTGAGCAGTGTTTCTCATCCCAGCCAATTGTTAGAATAATTTGCTTTAGTTGAGGTCTGAGCTGTTTTTTAAAGATGGTTTTTTGTATTTATTTCAGAGCAAAGTTCGTGTTACAAGTGTTAAATGAGGCTTTATGTGGTTACACTAAGTAGAGCGGTTGTCTTTAAACAGATTGTGGGATTCATGACTCAATTTGGAGGAATCATTCATTGAACAAATTTGTAACTGTAGACAGTAGCTTTAAAACTGACTTTATATAGATGCTGTTTCAACATCTTCTTTTCCTCTTGTTTCTGTCTGTCTCCAGCTGTGCCTCATAAAATCGGACGTATCATTGAGGGCAGCCCCGCAGACCGGTGTGGGAAGCTGAAGGTGGGCGACCGGATCCTGGCTGTGAACGGACAGTCTATCATCAGCATGCCACACGCAGACATCGTCAAGCTCATCAAAGACGCTGGGCTAACGGTCACGCTGCACATCATTCCAGAGGAGGGTAAGTGATCGAGGGATTTTCAATGTGAGTTTTTAGTGGCTGCTTGTTTAGGTTTGTCTTTGTACTTGATGATGACAACTCGCTGAAGTCAGTAAACTAGATACATTTTATTTTGTTTGGCCAAGGTGAAACTTGCTCATAAAATTCATTATGTGAAATATTCTGAAGTTTAAAAAAAGGTCAAAGCAATTCTGCATGAATTTGAAAGAACACGAAGTTCAGCACAGTGAAGCTTCTACACATTTTTGATCAAGGTGACACTTGTTTCAGCCAGAGCCACGATTTCTTCAGCCTTGACTAATGACATTGAGAAATTACAACGTTTTAGAATTTTTCTGCTTTATAACAAGGTTTATTCAGCAGATAACTTCCTGAGCATCTCTTTCAAATTGTCCTCTACCTTCAGTGTTTGATATTTTCCACCCAGGTGAAACTCTTGTCTGACTTTCTCTCCCTCACAGGTTCCCATTCTGGGCCCGGCTCAGAGAAGCAAAGCCCCATGACCCAGAAACACAGCCCTCAGACCCAGCCCAGCCCTGTAGCCCAGCCAAGCCAAGGAAGCATCCAGCCCAGCCAAACGGCTCCTCAGTCGGGCCAAACGGCCGCTCAGCCAGGTCAAGCACCTGTCCAATCCAGCCAGGCACTAACTCAGACAAGTCAAGGAGTGACGGGCCCTCCTGCACCCGCAGCCTCCCAGCCTGCACCCGCTGGATCCCAGCAGAGCCCGGTCAGCCAGCCCTCCGGCCTCCCTCCACATCTCTACCTCCACGACGGCAGGTAAGAAGGATGTTCTACACTTTGTGACATAAAGAGTATGTGTCTCAGTGAAAGGAAAAAGAAGCAGGAGCTTTTAAAGGTGACCAACATTAAACCTTATGTACAGATGAGTGACCCATCCTCTCCTTGCATGGCAGTATATTCAGAAGATAACCTGCTACTCCAGACAAGTTTTGTCCCACCCCGACTCTCAGTTTCAGGCTGGTTTCAACTTTATTGCATAACACCACTTAGCTCTTACAGTGTCAGTGAATAATTTACATAAGGTATCTCTTCTATAATGCAGGAACCCAGCGATCAGGCCCAGTTTCATGTCAAAACTATGAAAGTGCGAGTTTATGTGAGTCAGATCAAGACACTGAGAGCAGCACTCCCAGCGCTGTGGATTTGTGCCCATTTTACAAGTGGGGCCTTGATAAAAGTTTCAAAACAGAGAGTGATATTTCCATCCTCCTCCTGATGAGCCTCGTTGACTGCACACACTCACTGATCCTTATATCCTCGTCCATCTCATGACAAGCTGACCTCAAATGTTAGCGTCTACATATCTACAAGATATCTTGGGGATGTGAAGTTGAGTTCTGTAGGACATTCACGTCCTGTCTTTTTTTAAAACCTCGTCTCCATCATGGCACAAACCTCTGCTCTGATTTAGCTGTTTTTTATCCTCACAGGTCAGAGGTAAAAGCCAGACAGGATGTCAAACCTGACTTCCGCCATCCTCCGTTCACTGATTACAGGCAACCTCCGGTAGATTACCGTCACCCACCGGTTACCGATTATCGACAGCCTCCCACACTGGACTACAGACACCCGCCTGGTCTGCTGGACTTTAGACAGCATCCTGCCGCAGCACAGTTCCCCATGGGGATCCCTGCTGACTTCAGACCACAGGTAAAGCTTCGCAGAGGGCCGTCTGCTCAAAGGGATAGTTCAGTGAAAAATGAAAATTCACTCATTATCCACTCACCATTATGATGTTTGAGTCCATAAAACTCAAGTCCTCTGTTGCCTTCATATGAGGAGCATTCATGGACCACTAGCTTAGCCACTTCCTGTGGACTTTTAGGCTTAAAAAACAGTGTAAATGACCTTGTTTCGAGTCAAATATGAATGTCGGGGCTTGCGATCACTTGGATGACAATACATGAGAAGTATGGAGGCATATTATGTTTTTTCTGTTGTTTTATGACGTCTGAAGGACTCACCATTGGCTTCAATTGCATTGGATTCTGCTGCAACACTGTTTACCCCTGAAACTGTGTTTTGTGGACCCAAACACTTCACCCACCCCTCCATCGGCATAGTGGTGAGTAGATAATGAGTGAATTTGCAATTTTTGGTGACCTATCCCTTTAAGCTGACACTGCGCTAAGCAGGAAGTCTACATATCTGTATCAGTTACACACTGTGGAGAGCGTGTCTGTGATCTGTCTTTTCTCCATGGTCGTATACTGTTATTTGCTCTAGGTGTTGTTGCATGCACTGTATGTTTTGTTCTGCAGGACTACGATTACTTCACAGTGGAGCTGGAGAAAAGTGCGAAAGGTTTCGGCTTCAGTATCCGCGGAGGCAGAGAATACAAGATGGACCTGTTTGTGTTGCGTCTTGCTGAGGACGGTCCTGCCATACGTAATGGAAGGATGAGGGTGAGGAGATGAAGATGAGAGGAGAAAAGTTAAAATGCTCTTTGGGAGATGATTATTGTTGTTTTGTTGACGAAATGAAATGTAATTATCCAGTTACATGAGAATGAGTTTAAGTTTGTAAATATTGACGTCTGTTACAAATAAAATCACACTGTCCACGTGTTATATTTAACTAGATTTAAAGATGGTGTAAAAGTATAACAATAAGTATTCAAATCCTCTGCTCTGCTTCTTATGTTTCACTTTTTCCTGTGATAATTCAGATATTAATTTTACTGTCTGTCCTCTTCTTCTTGTGACTTACATGTTAGAGAAGGGGAAAAGTGAATAAGTGCATGTGAACTTGGTGACAGAGTAACCCTCCGCTCACCCTCTGTAACTTCTGTTTAAGTGTTTTTCCCAGTTGCTCCAGTGGTTGTACTAAAAAGTCAACTTTTGGATGAGCACAGTTTGACAGAATCCGACCGTGCCCTCTGTGTGTGTGTCCTTCAGGTAGGGGATCAGATCATAGAGATTAACGGGGACAGCACTCGAGACATGACTCATGCCCGAGCCATTGAACTCATTAAGGCGGGAGGCAGGCGGGTCAGGCTGCTGTTAAAGAGAGGCACGGGACAGGTGCCAGATTATGGTGAGTTTCAATCGACACAAACTGACGTCTCCGAATGTCCAAACTTTTCTTCTCTGTCTTTGTCACTAGTCCCTGAACTGATCACTGTTTTTAACCAGAACTGCTTTTTTCTTGCAAATGCTAAATACACTCAAGAGCATATTAACATGTATTAATATCTCTCTGCGTTTTACTCCCATCTACTCATCTATTCTGTCATTTTAAACTTGTCTTTATATTGAAAAATAATGGATCAAACAGCAGAATAACAACCTGCTCTCTAGCCTCCGTGTGTTGTAACCCCTCTGCTTTAAGTCTAATGATTGGTATAGGCTTTTACTTGCCTTCCCTCAGGAATGGTACCTCCCAACCTCTCCATGTGCATGAAAGGTGACACACTAAGCTCCCCCTATTTCTTCCTAATGGGCCACTCTAAAGACACGGTTTGTGAAAAACTGCACGTCTCCCTCTCCATACTGATTAATTTGTGTGCTCTGTGGATTTACTCTAGGCATGTGTGCATGAGTGTACGCATGAGAAAACAACAGACGTATGTGTGTATGTGTTGTTGTGCTGTGTCGTAAAAGAGCAATATTATAAGAAGTTGAAATTGCATCTTCCTGAAGAGGGCAGTGAAGTAGAGGGTGTGAAATCTGTCGCTCAGGATCAGTCAGTCACATGACTATAAATATGTTAATGAAATCCTGTCACACACGTCTGTATGTGTAGAAGTAGTGTTTGCAGTAGGTGTAACAAATCACAGAAGCCGATGTGGTCAGGTGTTTGCATGCAGGTTCATCAGGATGTGTTGTCACCGTGTTATTAGGTACATCTTTCTTTCTTTCTCCTCTCCTCTCTTTTTTTCTCTCTCTATGCATGTGCATGCTGGCCGTATCCCTCTTTTTCATCTCAGTGCAGCTGACTGTGTTTCTTCCTGCCCTGCAGACTGTACCAACCCCTGGGATTCCCTTTCTACAGCCCAATCTGCCCTGCAGGAAGTGACCCTCGAGCCCCACCCGATTCCATTGCTCTCATCCCATCCAGCCCCAGACTCCCCTCATCAACTCCCCCTAGAGGCCACAGTGTGCATGGCAGACAAAGCTCCACAGCTGACAGACCACAGCTCCATTAGAGGGGCTACAGGTGGCAGGTCCACCCAGCAGAGGTGCATCATCAGGGGGCAGGGAACCCCTCAGGGGTCTGGAGAGGTGGACTGTGGACCGGTTGACAGACAGCCTCGGGCTTTGCCTCCTAAAGCTGTCCTGGGGAGGGCCGTCGAAAGACGAGAGAGGTCCAATGAGACGTGCTCCCCCTGCTGTGAGAGAAAGGGCCTGCACACACAGGCGATGAGCACTGTCTGGCCCTGGGACGCATATGTGAGTGTGAATTCAAACGGAGCCTCTCTGGCAAGTGGAGATGGACAAGTCAACCTCCAGGAGAGGCCAGTGTCTAGAGGTCTGTACCTCAGAGAAGAGGAGAGGGCCAGTGGTCACAGTGGGCTCTGCTGCCCCTCCAAAACTGTGGAGGATCCTCCTGCGAGGAGTGCAGCTGCCTCCCCCGGACCCTGGAACATTCCTGGGTCTGATAAACTGCCTGGCACCCTGAGGTCTTGGACCTCCACTGTAAGCAGGTAGAATGGATCTAGCTGGTTTGAACTGGATCACACTGTCTGGCTCCTCATTCAGTTCACCATCAGATATCTGAGAACTTTATATCGCCTTCGCTCCTTCTTTCTGTTCTGTTTTCTTCTCCATTTACTTCTGAAATCATATTTTGTTTTGTTCTTACCAGATGATTATTACACCCACCACCTTAAAAAACAGAGAAATGTTCACAGCTATTGTGACATAGAGTATAAACCCTGATGGACTCAGTATGAAGACATTTTAGACCCTCGGATGCCAGAGTTGATGCTCTGATCACAGACTGAGAAACGATGTCGATGTTTAAACGCTCGACTGAATCTGGCTCACATCGGTTAGTGCAACATAACCTCATATGGAAAAAGGTTTGTCGCAGGAGAGAGACATATGTGCAGCCAAGAGTTTTACTTGTGCTCCATTTTCTCTGTGCAGTGGCAAGAAATGAGACGACTGATCTGTCAGATAGAGGAAGTGACACTGAAACTCCTGGAGGACATGGCACTGACCCAAGTGACAGCCTGGTTAACCCGACATATGTTAAGATCTCACACGCCTACCAATATATCATATACTGTAAATGTAAAGATGTGAAAAATATGTACATTTGGTAAACTCCAAAACAAACCTGTCTGTGTTTTTAAGGCAGTGTTGTAGTTAGAAACATTGTAAAGAGAAAAAAAAAACACAGGACAGTATTTTAGGATCAATATTTCGGCGGCCTCGTCTATGACTACATATCAAAGACTGTGAAAGTCACCAAACCAGACCGCTGAGGGAGGCAGCGGTCGCGTGCATGGATGTAAACCACCATGTCGTTAGACAGGGACTCACATGTCTTCTAGAGGTAGAACATTGAGAGGACATCCTCTGTGGAGCTGAACAGTCGGTTCTCATGTGAGACAAAGATCTTTTTTTTCATTAAGTTCGACTTCTGGGTGACTGAGAACAGTTTGCTTAGTAAGAACTGATTATACTGTTCTGAGTTATGTTCACAACCAGATCCCAAGTCCACCATGCAGTCATTGTGCAGAATTCGAAGCTGTGCTGTATTCATTTGAGGCTCAACAGAAAAGACAAAACTGTCCCGTCTATATTTCCCATTTCTATGCCTTTTACTGTGCTAAGTGCACCACATCACTGTGGGAGAGGGGCATCGGTGTGGGGAAGAGGAGGCCGATGGTGACGAGGTGGGGCGGAGTGCCTTACTCAAACTAATGCAGAGCTGTTGTGATTTGTTTTCTGGGAACTGAATGCAAAACAGATGTTAGTGACCACGCACACATATCAGCAGACCGTTGAGTTGTGGAGCCTGTTTTCTTCGGACTTAACACCGAGCAGTATCTACGGTTATCTTGATGCACTCTCAGCTTTATAGTGAATATACGATTGCCCTCGTCCCCCCTGGTGTCGAAGAGGGGAAACGATGTAGCCTGTAGCATTACACCCTCTTCTCGGAGAGTAAACCTGGGAAAGTCGAGCTGTGAACGTTATTCCAGACAGGGTTATTATCTAAGTGGACCATGGTTTCTGTTCTGTGTATTTTCAGCTTTATTTGTCTTTTCCACACACGTACAGGAAGCAACGATTTTTTAAAGTGAAACATAAATGCATTGAAACATCTGTCGAGTCGAAGGCATGCTGCTATTAAACCACAGATAAAGTCACCATGCTCCTGCATTTCTCCATTTTGATATTGTTCGTTTGCTCTCATTCAAAATCAAACACTACAGTTTTTGAGTAATGAAGGAAATATAAGTTTTAAAAAATAGTAAGCGTTGTTAAAAATGTGACTGAATGAATCCGAGCCGTTCGTGTTAATTGCTTTTAGGACGATGCACCTGCAGACTGGAACTCTAGTACGACCTTGTGTCGTCCCAGTGTTTTCTGGCTAAAGAGTCACCTGGATGTTTGTGAGCTGACTGGAAAGGTTGAGTTCACCTGCGATCCATGTTAGTGAGGAGCGTGGGAACAAGGTGTTCAGTGTATGTAGGTGAGAGATTATGTCATCCAGCCCTCTGTCTCCATTCAGCCCCCCCACCCCGCCTGCTGTGAGTGATTTTGTAAACAGAAACAAAACAAAAAAAAATGCTTTATCTGAACCCGTGAAGGATGGCACGTTCATAAATCCCCATCGAGATCAAGTATAACTGTGTAGTGTTTATTGTGTACTATTCACCTTGTACAGCTGTATTCCTACAAATATGGTTTACTGTATCATTGATACTGTAGTTTCAAAGACGTGAACAACTATTTTTATGAAATGCGACAGTACTGATATATTACATTTTGCTAAAAAATAAAAAACTTGTTTACTGAAAGATATTCTGAAATACTGTCAAATAAACTCTTGACATGGTGTAAAATATTCTTTTCTGGACGTTGTTTTACTTCATAACCACTGAAACAATTATTCAATAGATTCATCAATTGATAGAAAATGAATGGTCAAATTACCCAAATATTAAATTCTGTTTCCAGCTTCTTAAATGTGAATATTGTTTGTTTCACACAGTCTCTTCTTGAACAGTTTGAACTCGGAGGCCAATTCCTTTGTTTTACATTGACTTTTTTAAGATCAAACTTTGAATGTGTGACAAAAGATCAGAGTTTCACCTTTTATTTCAACAAAATATTACATGTTATTTACTTTATAGCTAAACTGTTGCTCGCCTGAAACTGGGGCCTTCTGATACAAAAGGTGTGACAGTATTTCTTGATCAAGGCCAGATGTACATGTCAGAAACTAAAAGTTTAATTTATTTTGATATTAAACCCAAACATCTTCAGTGTCCAGCACCAACAATGGGACAGGCCTCACTACTCCAGTAGTTCTGGAAAAGCTTGAGGAATCTGAGAATGTCAAGTTGGGCTCTAAAAACCTGCAATACGTGATTTTCAAAATCTTTTAGTTCATAATTAATCATTGATGATGCAGCACTCAGTGAGAACATACCAGAGACACAGGTAATTATTAACAATGAAACCACATCAGAGTGGATTTTATTTAAGTCAGCCTCATGTTTGCAACAATCATTTACACACAGGCACAACGTGGAACAACCTAAAATCCCTCGAGACTTTTCACACTTCTTAAAGGTGCTGAACAGGTTCTTCCTTCACTGTAGCTCTTTGATTGAAGTGGAGCTGATACGCTGCTTTTTTCTGACGTCACCAAAGAATATGGAAAAAAAGAAAATCAGAAAAAAGCTTAAATCTGTCAATTAAGTGTGTGGACGGAAATATAACCGAGAGAATCAGCAGAAATTACTGTAATAATGATGTAAATCATGTCTAGTTCAGTCCTGGTGAACACTTCCAGTGGAAATAACTAGATCATTAGAGGAGGTACCAATAACAATCAAACACCCATCCAATAAAAATAAACAAGATACAAATATTTACACATTTTAAGATAAAACAACTTGTAAACATTTTCCCAGCATGTCACTGCTGACTGGTAGAGCCCGACCAATTTCTCAGCTGGTCAGTATGAGCCTTTTACAGACCGATATCTAAACTTATTTTGCAGGATAAGCAATGCAGAAAATGTGTGTATTCATGTTGACATTCTATGTTAAAAATGTTTATTTTCTCAATTCCTGTTCTATATATTTAGTTGTATTCGCGCTTCTTCAATATATAAATATTGGCTGATGAATCTGTATCAGAATTGTTTTTAGCTCCTTAATCTCAGCATCGGCCCAAGAACCCACATGAGTCAGGTTCTACTGTTTAGTGGTTTAGGCCGAGCTGGGGAGTCGTCAGTCGACTGCAGCAGAGTTTCTGTCGTCTCATTGTTGTGAGAAATCCTCCGGAGGAACTGAGGTTTCACTGTTTCCCTGTTCATTCAGAGGAGCCTCCTGAGAAAGAAGCACAGAATGATTACTACTGAAAAACACCAAGAGAGTTACATTTCTTATCAATTTAAAAACAGGTTTCAATTCAAAGCGAGGTTTACGATCACTGACTCGTTTACCTTCAGAGGTCGATAGATTCCCATCTGAAAGCGACAGCAGACGACGTCCACCAGGAAGCCGACCATACTGTGGAGCATACCTGTGAGAGACAAAGACCCGGAGAAAACAGGTTTGAGCTGAAAAGTGAGTTTCTGTGTTTTTTAAATAGAAGACGATGTTGAGTCTGCATCTGACATAAAGTCATAAATAATACATGCAGCATGATTTATGGATTTTTCCAGGCTGCTTTACACAGTTTATGTAAGACAAAATGTCTGCTCTAATAAACTGAACTCTTCTTCTACAGACTCCATCACCACATGAGAAACAATGGTTCTATGTGCTGTTTCTACCTTTCTTTCAGTCATTGTTTTCAGTTTACACGAGTATAAAAAGTAATTTGGTAGCTCCATGCAGGACTGTTTTTAAAAACTACATCTTGCTAGTGTGTTCATATATTTTCACTTTGGTTGATGTTTCCCTTCTTTAAGTTTCTGATTTTCATATTGTAGATGAATGAATCAATTTCAAGCCGATGGCTGCTCAGAATATGGGAACGTGTTTAAGCAGCGTTTTAAATCTAAAACCATAAAACATCTGAATGCATCTGAAAATGCACATCACGTGACCATTCACATACACTGGGCATGTGTGTGCCAGTGTAAACAGGAAGCAGATGATCCTCCCTGCAGTCGATTGTTTAGTTGCAGAAAACGAAACAAAGAAACAACAATTGTGAAAACTAAGAGCAGCGATTTCTTTTCTTGGACCGATGACAAACTAATATTGAGTTTTAGCAACACTTTGCATTAGTTTCAGTCCGTCCACACTACACCGCAACATTTCCAACTAAAACTAGGTCAGTGTCAGATATAAATGAAGCAACAGGGATGTGTTTTTAAACTAAAATATATCAGAGTGTATGTAGCCTAACTGTACAAGCACAGCTCATCATGATGCTCTAGTTTAGTCTTGTCAATAAGCATCTTGATGCTCCATTAAAGCAGATTAAACAGTTTGTCTACCTGTGGTGGAGAAAATTCCTCCAATGATGCCGCAGAGTCTGACGAGAAACTGCCAGAAAGGCATGTGCTGCTCAGTGACTCGGACCATCAGAGAACTGATATCATATTTCATGAAGATCCCTGAGACTCCATGGCTGCCTGCAGCATGGTTTATCGCTCGCTCCTGCAGAGGAACACAAACACATATTAATGCACTGACAAATAGTACACAACAAAAATACACAAACAGGAGCAGACTTCAAACCTACCCGCTCTGTGACTGAGTACTGATGTGTGTCAGCAGAAATCTGGTACGTGTTCAGCTTGGTTGGCACGATGGTGATGAAGTACTGAAACATGTGGTTAGCTATAGAGAATTATCAAAGCAGCGTCAATAAAAAAATAGCATTTTAAAGCATAAATGAAAATAATAATTGATTTGTGTTTGACGACACAGACGTACGCTCAGCAGAGATTTTCTCTGTGCCGTCCAGCGGGCTGATAATCCCAGGAATCGCTTCTCCAAAGGAGAGGTGGTCAATGCGGTGAGAGAAGTTATAAGCTGCAGCACAATGATGAGTCAGAACAGTTATCTTCAACATTTAATATCCCAGCAACCATAACTTTAATTTGTACTGTGATTAAAGTATGAGAGCTTACATGACAGAGATTCATGTTTTGTTAAAAATAAAAAACTCACAGTCATGGCTGACGAGAGCAGCTAGATGAGCGTGACCCCTGGGATGAGGGATGGACCTGTGGGGGAGTCAAAATATTAGATTTAGAAAAAAACATGTTCAGGTTTAATTCTCATCTTCTGGATAAATGCAAAATATCGTATAACTACTACATTATTAACACATCATAATGAGTGTCCATCACCAGGTAGACACGTACTTGCCAACAGTGATGTGGAAGTTTCCTGCCACTTTGTTAACATACAGATGTCCATGTATCCTGCAGGCGGTGAGGGAAGTGGGGCTGCCGTCACTGTGGGGAGGAGGAGAAACACAATGAGGACAGAATGATTTATTCAAACTATAAGCGAGGTTGAACACTTTACTTTGTAATAATATTTCCAACTTTAAAAAGGAATTAGAACAATTTAGTAGCTTTTACCTTTGTTCGGGAGCAGGAAGATCTCCTTTTAACGCAGCCTTGAAGAGGACGTCCTGCAGAGCGTGCTCGACTCTCAGACGCTCCTGGATGTGCTGAAGAGTCCTGATGGAGACAGAAAAGTAAGAACAAGGACTCAATTCAATTGAGAGGAAAGTCAAATAGTGAAACAGCATTTATAATTCAAAATCAGCACAAATGAGGTAAAACCATATGGTACCAATGAGTTTACTACATTATATAGGTGGCCAATATATTTTACTAACCTTGCTGCCACTTAATTAGAGCTATAACAATTAACAGATTAACTGAACATTACAGTCATTTTCAAGGAACGATGCAAAACACTCTGTGGCTCCAGCTTCAAAAGACAACTGCTTGCTGAATGTACATAAAAAACATGTCCAAGATATTACAGGTACCACAAGTTAGTTTGATTCTTACATGTGCCACAATCTCTGATGTGGAGACAGTTCAAAGTTGACCTAAAACGGAAAAGGAAATTGTGAGACAAATATAAAGAAGCTTTAAGAATTGAATACAAATGTTTAAAAAGAGTCATAATGGAGTTTAACACTTTAAATTTAAATGTAGGAGCTCAAACTCACTGGTTCATATTTTAAACCATCAGAGGCGACCATGGTCTCTGCCAGATCCAGGACATCTGCACCTATATCTAAACACAGGCATAAAAACACAGCATCAGACTTCCTCTTCAAAACTAAAGAACTGACAATGAAACCTGAAATGTTTGAACTTACATTGACATCTCATAGCAACTGTGATGTCAACATTGATCCTGAGTTTACTGTAAATGAAGAGCAGATGCAGAACATACACTCGTGAGAATGGAAAAGTTTCCATTTACCATTGATCATGAACACCAAGTTAAAACTAACACAGTTGAACTCAGCACCATGAAGTCAGAGTTACAAAATGATCAGAGATGAGAATCAACACCTTATAAAACCTGAACACTGTTGTTATTCCACGACTGAGACGAGCGAGCGTCCAGAACTAACTCAGAGATGCTGAACAATAATCACCACGTGTGTCTGTCTCACCTGCTGAAGTCTTTGTCCACCTCGTACTCGTATCTCATCCACGTGTTCGTGTACACAAAGAACTCCAGGAGGGCGAGAACTGCCATGAGACTGAAGGCGATCAGAGACACTGCAGAGGACACACACACAGGGGACATTACCATGGACACTACAGCTGCGTCTGTGGGCTGTTGTGCTGTCTGTTGTGTTTTATTTTCTGGTTGTCTGTTGTGGTGTCTGTCATCTGCTGAGGTGAATCTGTTGTGTGTCTATGTTGCAGTGTCTGTGGTCTGTTGTGGTGTATCTGCTTTTTGTCTGTGGTCTTTTGTATGTCTGTGTTGTGGTGCATCTGTTGTACATCTGCTATGTGTCCATTGTGTATCTGTTGTGTTGTCTATGTTTCTTCTGTCTGTATATATAGTCTGTTGTGTGTCTGTGTTGTGGTGTAGATGTCTTGTCTGTGTCGTGTGTCTGTGTTGTGTGTCTGTTGTATGTGTTGTGTGTCAGTGGTCTGTTGTGTCTTCCGTGTGTCTGTTGTATGTGTTGTGTGTCAGTGGTCTGTTGTGTCTGAGTTGTGTGTCTTCCGTGTGTCTGTGTTGTGTCGGTACCTGTCCCACCGCTGGCTGTGGACTCCACGTAGCTCTCGGGGACTTTGGGGAAAGCGTCCAGCTCTTTGACCAGAGTCAGAGTTTTCTTCTTCGTGAGTCTCCTCATGTCGCAGCTTCAGCTCAGCGATCCTCTCACACTCCGGTTGTTCGGGACGAGCTGAGATTAATAAAGTTCAGTTTGAACGTTTGACCATGACAACAACCGTTAGCATCAGCTAGCTTAGCGGGCTACAACATGGCGGTCGTTAAACGAAACAAAAACATGATTGCATTGTTTGTTAAAGTGTAAATTATCCACGTTGACTTAATATTTACAGTTTATGTGTTGACCATTAGAAAAACACCAAACCTGGGATATCCGGTCATGTGACGTGGAGGTCACTGTGACGTTTGAACTCTGGAAAAAAAAACTGCTTCGATCCGGACTTAGCGCCCTCAGGTGGTTGATGAGGAACTGCAAACACTAATTGATGGCTGTGTGTTGAGTATGATAACAATGACTTCATGCACTTTCTGACACTAATGACAGAGGCAGCTTGTGTAGAGGAGATTTTGATGGTTGGGTTTAGATTCCAGGATCCAGAGTTCTCTCACTTTAACCTGGTTGCTCGGCAGGATTCACCTTTTAAGAAACATTTGAGTTAATCTAACCAACCAGTTAGTCTCTGCTTACTACAGAGTTATGAGTCTAATACAGTTTTCTCAGCCACAAAGTGTGAGATCAATTATTTATTATTATCATGTTTTTTCTTTTTATTGTTCTCAGGATTATTCTCACTTTTTTCTTTTGTTCATGAAGCAAAGGCACGCTCCATTTCTTTTATTTCTTGTGGGGAAAATAAATGTACACTTTTCATTAGGAGAGCCCCTAAACCTTTCTGGTCATTTTACTTTTTAATCACTTTGCATCACCTTGTTTTATTTTCTGTTGGAACATTAACAGATTCACTTTCTAATAACAGCTGATTCATCACACTGTTTTTAAACTGAAGGACACAGTTTGTCAAAAATGTTATTCACCTGTCTAAAGCACATTTGTCAAACACCAGTTATTATTCTCACTTTCATTTAAACTTACTGTCTAGATAGATTTTCCAGTGATTAAGTATATAACATATAAACACAAATACATTATGACAGGAATAACAAATTAAGCCTATTTTTGATTTAGAATTTTCCACTTAAAACCATAACTGCATCTTTAATCAGTAGCATTGTAGCAGAGTGGTCGGATCATTCACTCACACAACATGGTTTACATCTTAAAGAGCAAATCTTTGTGTCCTTAAAAAGTTTTCTGTATCACAGAGTGAACCTAATATCTTACCTGCCTGTGATGGGAGAGGACCAACAGAGAATTTTTTGGCAAAAAACAGGAGATAAAATTCTGGGGACATCATTGGTTGTCTATGGTTGTAACAGAAGTCCATCGATAAATAATGCCGTGACAATATTATAACCACAACAACAGTATAAACTAATTGCACTCTAACTATTATGCAGAGAAAAAAATCTCTTTCAAGTAACATAAAGTGCATCTCTTCAAACAGAAAATGCTTCCAATCATGTTTTGAGTGATGGCTTTTACTCAGGTGTGAATAAGACAGAAGTATCCATAGTGACATACTGTACAACTTCAAGTATTATGTATATTATTTCAGTGCTGTGTAGGTATAGAACAAAGAAGCATGGTAAACATCCTCAGAGACAGACTTTAACATCAAGGCTGTGAAGCTCTTTCCAACAAATACAAACAAAGTCTGTCTGGAAAAATGAACAAATATAATAAAGACCAACATAAATACAACAAGACCTCCTGCTAAAATCACTTTAAGGTTGAAGTTCAGGTTCAAGTGACTGAAATCCATTCAAAGTGTTCGTTCTATTCCGCAGGTACAGAGTCAGGCCCTTCGTCCTGGAGGACGGCGGTGTCTGTGATGACGGTCTCTGGCACGTCAGAGGTGGGCGTGTCAGGTGGCTCTTGAGAGAGATCTTCGGAGCATCTGCTCACAGTGGGTGAGATCACATCTGGACTTGTGTCACATGATTCTGTGCTCTGCTCCGAGGTGGCCATTGTGATCATTGTGGCAACACTGTGGGGAACTGGGTCAAACTCGTCATCGTCGTCCTCCAGAATCGGTGACTCGTGGATATCTAAATATTTCAAACATGAGATTTAGTTGAACTGAATTGGAGGAGTTGATTGTTGGTATAAAAACATGTGAATGTTAACTCACTGCTAAAAGCTTCTGGGTACTGCTTAGCAATCTTCCCTTTTAGTGTCCTGGGGAAGCAAAGGAGAAAAATAATCAGGGATAGTATTTGTGTGTGTGTTTGTGTGTGTGTGTGTGTGTGTGTGTGTGTGTGTGTGTGTTGGGGCAGCGTTTACCTGATCCGTCTGAAGACGCTGTCCAGGTCTTTCTTCATCTCCACAAGAGTTCGTGTGTGGAGCAGGAAGCGCTCGTTCATCTGCTGCAGTCGTACATTTGACAGCCCGTTGAAGTTGATCAGCATTTCGTTGGTTTTCTCAAAGCGGTCGAGCCTGTTTACACAATTAATCAGAAAACAACAAGAATCCTCAGAGGCCAGTTTGCAATGAGGAAGGGACATGGCAGCATCATTGTCATATACAGTGTAAGGCCCTGTTCAAACCTGGTGACCCCGTCCAACCTGAGCAATTTGTCTCCTAAATGCGTCTCCTGTGACCACTTGTGATCACATCTCACTTCCTCGCTCTATGTGCAAATAATCACATATATCATTTCTGGCAAAGACCTAATTATGTTCTTTTTACCAAGTCTGAGTTTACATATGTTTCTGATGTCTGTGTGTGAATGTGTGTGTGTGTGTGTTTCAGTACTAGTGAGCGAGCATGACAGTTTACACAGCAGTGATCAGACCTAAGGAAGCACTGAAGATGCAATTGGGTGCATTCAGACTTGTACATAGAGCCGACCACTTGTGACTGGATCCCTCAGGATGGATACCAGGTCTGAATGAGGTCTGTGTGAAGGGGCCATCACCAACCAGCACAACATTATATATACAGTGATATGAGGAAGCAGGGGAGACACGTGATGCTCATCAGATGACACGAACACTCACATGTGTCTCTGAGCCTGGATGATGGCGTTGACGTCCTCAGAGTTGACCATGCTCAGCATCCGGCTGCAGAAGACACCAGAGGCTGTGGGCTCCTCCATGATGACGATCCAGAGGGGAAACCTGGGAAAACAAACCTGGAGTCAGACATGTGCGAGCTGTGTTAACAACATGAGAGAGCTGAATGAAACCACGTGTACAGCCTCATTACAAAAGTGTTCAGTGCTGAGATCTGCATCAACAGGAGCTGTAGCTTTAAACAGACACGTTACTAAACTTCACATCTGTTTTCATTACAGCGGCTTCAACCGAACATTCACTTCATTAACAGCCGGGACGAGTCATAGATAACACGGATATAATCCCTGTTAGCTTCCGAGCTACAATGACAAGCAGAGCAGCAACACGTTACCTTGTTCCTCTGGTTAGCGACTGTTTCCTCTGTGATATTATTCTGAATCTACATCTGCAGAAAACACCTGACAGCTGACTGAGCAACAACAACACCGCACATCCGCGTTCCTTCACTTCCGGTCACAGGACCACGCTTTCCGGTGCTTTTTTCTTCTTTTATTTCTTTTTCGTTTCTTTATTTAAAACTGCGGAAATTACAAACGCGCATCATTAACAATATTTCATTCCTGATATCATCGTTATCGAAAATAACTACGATGCGTTGGTCACTTCCCACCGAAAGATAAAAAGTGTATGTAAAAAATGGTGAACTTGTTAAATATAAAAAAACATTAGAATTTCAAAGTGCATGTGCAAAAAATAATAGTTATTTAAATGTCCTTTATTCTTGAATATCTTTTTATGATAGATCACTACACATATGAATAAGTGTAGATAATAATTATTTAAATGCAGGACCTAAATATAGTTCCAAATAATATAGAATATATATAATTGTCCAAATATAGATCTTTAAAGATAACTAAGTAAATCTGATCCCATAATATTTAAGATGTGCGACATTTGATTCATGAATCGATAAAAATAAAAAAAAACATTTGTCCTGGGTAGAATTAAAAAGTTCTTATTTCATCAGCCCATAAAGCATCAGAATAGTGCAGTAATATTTAATATTTATTGTATGTATTTTGACTGGGCTGCATGGATAAGAGACTATAATGATGCTATTATAATGCTCCATACAATATTTTGTACAGCCTGTAAATAGACAATTACTTGTTTCTTGAGGCAAAAATCTCATAGGCTTGCTGTGAATTTTCTATATTGATTGGTTATTATCAGTCATTTAAAACATGGGTTTTGCACCTCTTGTTTAGTGATGCAGTTCTCCCAGTCTTGTACCTTCAAGTCTTTTTCAGATGTTAAATGTTCAATTTGTGAATCCAGGACTGAAACCTATAAGGGGTTGTACATATCAAGCCAAACTCTGAAGGTTCAAGCTGTATTTCTGTGTTTAAATTTCAAGCAAAGTGATTAGCGGGAATAGTTAAATAAAACTAAAATAAAATGAGTAATGTGCAAGGTGCTTTATATGGAATATCTTCTCTGAAATGTTGTAAATGTACTTTTACCTTTGTCACATTGTGTCACCTTATATCAGACATTAATACTTACATACTGAGAGTAAGTATTCTTAAACAAAGTAAATCATTCCAATCATAATGTTATGGATAATTGAATTTAAATAGGAAGTCATGTTTATCCACCCACCTTAAAGCAATAATTTCAGTAATTTCATGTTTCCAGAAAACTCACAAAATTGTTTTATTAAGGGACATGTAAAAAAAGTACATGATTTATAAAAAATACAAAACTGCTTTGTCTAACTGGTAAGCTAAGTAAATGCATAGCAACAGTACATGCAGGTCTACAGTTAGATATCCTACTGTTCTTTAACATTTTAAGCTACAGGCTAAACAGGGAGAAGTACAGTTCAGCTGCAATCTATCATTTCTGTCAGTCTATAGGATACAGATCCAAAATGATGATACAGAATAAGTTAGGTTGCACGCAACTGAACCGATGAGTAAATAAATACATAACATCATTTCACAAATATTGACAACCGGTAATTCAACGCAACGTTAAACAGAGCCTGCGTGAGAATTACATTCGATTTCTGATGTACAAAAACCATGCTACGCATAAGCTAAAGAAGAGAAGAATTCATAGTATTACACTTCTAAGCAGGGACGCAGTGATACAAATAAATATGAAATAAATAAATAACTAATCCCATATATGAGCCACGTGGCTCACCCAACCCCTTATGTACATAACACCCTCTGCTCCCAACTACAACATCACAGGTATGAAATTTCATATTAGTGTTTGTTTTTAGAATACCATAAACATACATACAAATGACCTCGGACAAGCACAAGTGTCCATAGAAAACCTGCATTGATTTGACATTGGGTGAATTTCAATGTGCTTTGGCTTTCATTTGATAAATAAAGTAATATTAGGCTATATATCACATGTGTGGTATATAAGAGGCAATGGCATAGAATTTCAGCTTGTATAAAGTCTTTTACCGTATACTGACCCAGGAATGAGGAAAAACACTGATGCTGATATTGCTGAATGACTATAGACCGATTGTGTGTTTTGCTGTCATATTGTGTGGTATTATTATTATTATTATTATGCAAAGAGACTTCTATTTTTGCTTTTTTTAAGTTTTTTTACATACAAAAATAAGTTAAAACTCCAGAGAAATGGATCCAAAAAAATAAAATGAAGATTTACAGTTTATATAAGGCCATGCAATTTTTCGTAGACTCATGCATCAGATCGTTAGGTCTTTTGGATGAGTGGCTTGCCATTCATGCAAAATGCACTATGTGTTGCTCAGGCCACGATAAATATCGCTACTGTCCCTTTTTGTTCCTTAATACCAATCCAAAATTAACACTAGCACTGTCTGTAACACATAATTAAGGCTGGTGTATTTGCTGTTGAAGCTGTGAATAGGCCTCGTTTCAATGGGACCACGTACGTATTTGCACACAGAGACGCTAATCTAGTTTACAAACACAAATGCTTTGATAGGAGTGGATGTGAATAGAGACAAACACAAGGGCTTCTGTACAGGTCTGTGCTCCATCAGTGTAAAGTGTCATTCATTCCAAAACGAGATATCCACCATTAAAAGGAAAGAGCCATCTACTCTGAGTATAGAGAAAATCTAATCCCACCATATTGGTCACCATAACATAGAGAAGCTTATAAAATATCCACAATGAGAATGATTTCAGTTGCATGTTCGAAATGTTGAGTGATGAATTTCAAGTAGCACCCTTTTCTGTTAGCAGGTGGATCTATTGCGTTTTGGAATTAAATATTCTAAATGTACCAGCGAACAAGAGCTCCAGCATTTCAATCGAAAGTAGATCAAAAACAACACGGATGATGATCCGCAATCAGAATGGTAAGAATATTAAATACAAACAAAAAAAGAGAGACAAAGTGGAAACACAACAGTCCATAAATTACAGTTGAAACATAATAAACAAATCTCCAACACCATTATGGAGAAGACCAAAGGATTTTCAGCTGCTTTGTGACTGAAGGCGATCTGAGGCAACTTCTTTCTGTAAGTGCTCGAGGAAAAAAACAGCACCCCGAGATTTCTTCAGAGATGTGTGCAAAGGGAAGGGGGGGGGTTTGAATTTACCACCCTGCCTCCACCACTACGCCCCTGGTTGGAGGGGTTGTCATGGTAACACATAGCTGAGCGGGCTCTGCGTTTTCCTCACACGCTGGAATTTCCTTCACTTCCTCTTCCACCTGGGATTTTTCCCCTTCGACATTGACTCCCACCTGGCCTTCCTCTACCTCCACCTCTTCCTCCTCCTCGTCCTCCTCCTCGTCTTCTTCCTCCTCCTCCTCCTCCTCCTGTTGCTGCTGCTGTCGCTGTTTCTTGCGGCAGCACGGCTTGAACAAATGCGGGTCGATGAGCACCTCTCCAAAGCGACCCTTGTAGATGATTCCACAACAAACTTTTTGCCTACACAAAACACGAGACAAGTGAATGAAGCAGGAGAACTTTCCATCCATAGTACTTCTTTAACATGCAATAACAGTGTGACTCTACAAATATCTAAATAGTTAAATTGCCATTTAATGATGCTTGACATTATCAAATAATGATTCAACTGATGTGACAGACATCATCAACAGTTTCAAGCTTTTGGCTCGCTGGTCAGGTGGAAGATGTCGCTAAACTATAAACTAATGAAAAAGATTGGTGAGGAGATGCACACCCAGCATGAGCTGAATAAACTCAGTCAATTCTAAATGTTTTAATATTTCCTCTTCATTGTGACGTCATTCCCAAAGCTTGTCTATAGTGCTATGGGATGTAGATACCTTGGAAAATCAAATTTGAACTATTCATGACATAATATCCTGACTTCTTCATAACATCACTCATGATATACTTTATGGGGATTGATAAACCATAA
This sequence comes from Paralichthys olivaceus, assembly GCF_024713975.1. NCBI lineage: Eukaryota > Metazoa > Chordata > Actinopteri > Pleuronectiformes > Paralichthyidae > Paralichthys > Paralichthys olivaceus. Next base: position 10,029,290 of record NC_091099.1, on the reverse strand, counting down.
AAATGTCTCTTGATAAAAATTGCTTTTGGATTATTTTATGTGTGTGTAACAATTTTTTTAAAAAGCTGATGTAATTTTAAATCCTAAATGAGTCTGTAGAACAAAGCTGGTCCACTGCTTCACTGTGCGTTTTACCTCTTCCAGTAGGTAAGGTCCAGGAAGGAGAAAACTGGGGAGCGGCTGGAACCTGGGCTGAGCTCAGCGTCAGAGCCGTCATCCGACAGGTTGCTGTAGCTGGGAGACTGAGCCGGAGAGGCACTGGAGGTTGTGCTGTGAGCATCTGAATCTGGTGAGCAGAAGGGATTATTAGGTGTTAGACGTGTATGACAAAGATGTTTTGAGATGAGTGACTGCTATTAAAGTAAAGGCCAGAGAGAAAATAACAACTCACTGTTTCTTTTAAGCTCTTTCTGCAGCCTGCTGATCTGAGTTGGCCGAGCTTTCTTAGAGATGGACTTTATTTTCTTGGGCCTGGAGGTAATTTTTAAACTGGGACCTCCCCTGGCATCCACCACCTGTGCAGAGGGATGGAGAAATGTTTGACTGTGACTACTCTTGAATGATTATAGTATTTTATCATGACTAAGCAGCAGCTCACAGATTCCCACTCACATGGTTCCAGTTCTTCTTGGTTCCCACAGGAAGCTTTTTCCATCGTTTCACCAGCAGCACACAGGCATTACAGATTTCTCCAGATCGAGTTTCGCTCAACCTGCAAGACCATAACACATCATGAGTGGGAAATGTTTTCCATCAATGAGACATGTTGTGGACCACGTGCTGAGGTGTGTCACGTACCCGAAGCAGCTCCTGAACTCCTTCTCATAGCGTTTACTGTCCGTGAAACGAGAGCTGGAAGACTTTGCACGGCAGATGCAGCAGCCGTCTAGACTCCTGTACATTTTCGGCTTGTGAAAGCCAAACATCTGCGAGCAGAAAACAAACTAAATTAATAAATAACAGAAGCACCCGGGCTCTGAACAGCGTGCGTCAGCTGCAGCATCTTCCCGCTGCAGCATCAGCCTCGTGGCTCAGATCAGACTTGGTGTATTATTGTGCAGATTAGCCACATGTGAACTGCTGAATATTAAAATGTAAATAAGGAGTGCTTTGGTCACGGTCGGGGAGATTTAAAAACATCCAGCGAAAGCGATTTTGTTGGAGCATCTCTGCTGTGACCCACATGAGGGAAGTAGGTCAACAGTCAGACAGCGTGTCAGACAGATCATGTCACCACGCTGCGCGCACAGGACGCACGCCTCGTTTAGGAAACTCAAAATACAGCATTTAGCCTGAGCCTCCAGGCTGCAGAGGATAATTATCATGGTTAAAATCAAGATTGTAAAAATGCAACGTGCTGCAAGAGAAATGTGATGATCTGAATGTGTTCGAGGGAAAAACTAAACCACTCGAGATGCGCAGATTATGCAGCGGAATAACGGTATGTGTTGCTAGGCAAATGTATTCTCCACAGCACATGTGGACCTGAACTGCGGCAAAAACTGCGAGCCGCGCCCCCCAGACTGGGTTTTTTTCTTGCCATCAGTCCTCGGGGTCTTCTGACAGTGCGGTGCCACAGAGAGCACACAGAGAGCAGGGGAAACCACAGACCTCCCACTCCACTGCTTTTATCTCATACTGTTGTTTAAAAGGTTGGAAAGGTGATGGAGAAGATGAGAAGTGGAGAAAAAAAACAGCTCCTGGTGGTTGAAGGCAGCAGTGCAAGTATTTTCAAAACGAGACTGGGCGAGAATGGAAAACCACAGTGAAAAGTTTTAACAAGGAAAGTGCATGAGCTGGTGAAAGTGATTGAAAATGACAACAAACAATCATAAAACAAAGCATATATATGATCAGAAGGGTGATTAAAATAAGATATAATTCAACCTATCTTGATCATTTATATAGATGTAATTTGTAGGAGTTATTAAATAAAAACAACCTTGTGCATATATTCTAGAATATTTTATTTTTTGGGGGGGGGGCTTCGGGTGAGCTCTCTGTCAGCGGCAGACGATCTCTGCAGCAGAATACAGTACGTGACGTAACTCAACATGGCAACACACTTCAAAGGCGGAGGTGGCGTGGAGAAGGGGGTGTGATGCGATTTCTCCGCAAAAAACTGCAGCATTCGCATCTAAAGTGTAAAAATTGCTGTCGAAAGCGACGCAGACTTGTGCGAACAACGCGTCCATCCCCTCCCCCGAGATCAAAGCACGATGCGAGTAACGCACTTGTCTCCATCGAAGTGCGAGTCGCCAGTTTTCGCCGCCCACTCCGGCGAGGAAGCATGGCTCTCCACACGACCTGCTTCATGCGCACCCATTTTATGATCCCAGCCCACAGCTCGACGATGGCCGACTTTTCCTGCGCCAACTTTCACGTAGTCACATCAACTCACACCGACACAATTCCGATGCAAAAAAAACGGCTTTTAATGCGACCGAGGACAGAAAGTAGTTCTCCTGGAATTGTGTACTTTGATCTTTACTCTTTGTTATTCCGGAGCCGCGACGCTGCATCAGTCCAACTACATGTGCACCGAGTTCAAAGCGACGTGTCGCAGTTTAAACCGCTTTTTAACGCGGAAACATCCTCTTAACAGCATCGTTAACCCGGGTCAAGTTTAACGAAGCGTCCGTTAATAGTGAATAGTTGGTGTTTTCTGTTTTGTTGACAGCAGCGACCCGCGTGCTGAGACGTATCTCTGCTCCGAGTGGGCGTGAGAGCAACTTGGTTTATTCGGCCGGTGAAGATGTGTGGTCGCCTGCAGCCGCTGTGCACACGCTCCGTGCACCACCGTGCTTTAACGTGAAGTTTAACACCAAACTATTACACGTTAGTCACATTCAGCCGGCGACTAACGACCAACGCGCTGAAGCGACCGATAACAACAACAGCCCCTGCTCTTCCTCATGCGTGCACACGGAGGCCATTCTGACGCGGTTTCACGCGTGTTTGCGGTTTCTCCCGCATCTCCTGCACCGACTCTCCGTGTTTGTGAGGTGAACACACGTGGCGCTGACCCCCCCGGTCGCCGCTGCAGCAGGCCCAAAACACACCGATTGTTCCCGGACAAGTGGAAGCTTGTTTTCAATTCACATGTGAAAGCTCCGCTGAGACTCCAACCTCCTCCAGGAGCGCCGCAACTACACACTTTTACAACAAAATGGCGTCATTCTTTACCTTGTTCCGCGTCGCGTCAAACCGAGTCAAAGTGCAGCTCCGCGTCGTCGCGATGGGACTATTATGAAAACCAAGCCGGATCAGTAACCCGCTCTCTTGTTGATGTCTGCGCCTGTGGACGGGACTGGAGAGTTGTGGACGCACTGCGCATGCGTGGTATCCACACCTCCATTTCAGAGCGGAGCAGGAGGCTCTTCTCCTTTTCTTCAATCAAACCATTTACATAAACGACGTGTGACGTGGGCGTGCGTCTGCATTCTGCTGCCCTTATAAGGATGGGAACATTGCGCGGGAACAGGGGGCTCGGCCCCGGTTGCTATGGCGCATTGGAGAATGTAAGCAGAGGGGCGGGGCCTGTGGTTTTACTACAGCGCCAGATGGCTCGTCTGGAGGACGGAGGTTTTTAGGAGGCGTCTCGCACGAAGATGCGCTTTGTTGATTTCAATTGCGTGACAACGGAGGCGATTAGAGGAGAATAACGTGAGGCTGAAACACGGGGTCTCCATCCAGTGGTCAGCGGAGGACCCGCAGTCAACCAGCGGGCCCCTCACACAACCATCCAGCCTATAGAGGCTCATAACACTGCGTGATGACACCGCTGGAATGAGTCTGTCCCGTGGTGCTCTGTGACGAAGTACGTTTACTACTGTGCCCGAACACGAATATTTATTATATTATATTATTTTGCATTATAACAAAACATAACATAACATGATAAATTATCTTCTATTACATTACATTACATTATATTATCTTATATTATAACATAACATAACATATTCGAATCCATTCCATTATTATATTATGGTATTATTAAAATAAAATATAACATAACATAATACATTCTCTTCTATAACATTACATAACATTACATTATATTATAACATAACATATTCTTTTCTATTACATCATATTATTGTATAAAATAACATAACACCTGCTATTCTTTTACATTATATTGAATTGTATTATATCAAATGCTACTCTGTTATTTCTACTCTACTCTTCCATTTATTTCAGCTATTAGTGCGTGAAAATGCATGCAAAGTACACAATTGGCACAGAAATGGCAAATATTTTGATGATGATGTTATTGTTGTTACTTGAAATGCTGAATATTTCATGGTTTGCTGATTGGGCAGAGTGAGCGTTCTTAAGGTGTCACTTTAATTAGTTGTGATAAGCGTGTCACAGTCTTTACAAAAGTAGGTTGTGCTTCACTGTTGCTGAATGGGATTGCATTACACTGCGTGTGGTGTATTTAGGTCTCACTTGTATGCATGCACACCATTGATGCAAAAACCATCTTAAAAATTATAAAATATCCACGGATCACACAGTGTGTATATATGTATTTAGTAGTTGGTCAAGTTTTTATTCGGTAAACTTTTACTATAACCTTTCACACAGATTAGCACAAACAACAGGACCAAGACATGTCAGGTATGTCAATATTAACTTTAATCTTTTACAACACATTTCATAAATAACAGTTCATTATTGCTTTCTCTAATCTGTACTTCAATGATAATAAAGGCTTGGTCGTTGTGGGTTACATAGTGCTTGCAGGAGAGTGCAGGAGACAGCATTTTCACAATTCTCAAACTGTTAAATGCAACATCAAAATAATACCTAGCTGTTTTTAAGAACCTGTGCTCTATTCATTGTCAGATATATATTTTTTTGCAAAGACAATGGAACAGTTCAGAAAAAAAACAACGTGACTTTTAATCCACATAATCGGTAAAGTATAGTGGAATCTATTGTTTTACACAGACACAAATAAGATGCCTTTATACAGGGAAAATGCCACAGATTCATTTTAGCATAAGAACAAATGGCCACGGTTCTATTGAAGATCTAATGAAGCAAAATATTTACAATGAGAGAGGAGGAAAAATAAATCTGACAAAGTGGTAAAGACTATTTGAACAGACACAACTGGGACACCAGTTTGGTTTCAGTGTTTCAACAAGGGAGGATTTCATGAGCACAACTCTCTGAAGTTTGTGACCCCAAACTGAAATAAGCAAAGAGAATCAGGCCATCAGGACATTTTACAGTATAACAAGAGCATAATAATACAACCTATTATAACATATTATACTGGGGGAGCATTAGCTTTCTTTATTATATTTACTAGGATATTCAATGAATAACGTCAAGAAATATGTTTCTATAATAAGGCCTGAGTCCTGATATTTCAAGTCACCACACACTAAAGACATAAAACAAACAAGGAAACAGAATTTGGCCATGCATGTGTTTAGTTTAAATTTCAAGTGCAAGCAATACAGCAGTAGAAGGAGAGTTATAGTTGTCCTAAGGGTCAGGTGCAGTTAACGGTGCGAGCTGTGAGAATATCTACTGTAAAAGTGAGATGATTAATGACTCTTGATTTTTTTCCTCCAGGAATTTCACAGTGTAAAGCGTAGCACGAAAAACCAGACCACTTCCTGAAGCAAATACAGTGAACAAGGCAATACGCTTGAAGCTTCATCCGGTCCGGTGTCCTTTTTTATAATGATATAGTCTCGAAAAGTCATGGAAAGATGAACGTTTTAACCCATCAGCATTCCTGCAGTACGTTGCAGACAGGGGGGGGTGTTAGTCTCCATGCTTATTGTTCGGGGTCAGAGGTCGACTCCTTTAACCAGTGCCGTTTCCAGGGTGATGGCGAACTCATTGAGCGTGTGTAGGATGCGAGACAGGGAGTGTACGGCTGCGCGGTCCCGCAGCAGAGCACTGTCCTCGTAAGTCCGCGCTGTCAGGGGACACTCTGCCAACAGGGGGAGCCACTGGGAGAGAAGCCGGTCCCTGTCCAGAGGAGAAGGTCAGTTAATAATAATAATAATAATAAGATCATCATCATCATCATAATACACTTGTCTATATAAAAGTGCTTCACAGACATAAAAACAGAAAATTTAAAGTGCAATTACAGATTTAAAAAAGAATTTGGAGACAATTAATAAAAACAACAAAGCCCTTTCATAAAAATGTGTTTTAAAAGAGCGCTTCGACTGCTTTGCTTGGCTTGTAAATCATTTACCCAACCCTCACCCTCTGGTCAGGGTTTTTCCAACATGTGCACTTGATGTAATTTGAAAACAGCAGAACTACCATGCTCCCTGCATTCAAAAACATATCCCCCTTTTTCACTTTTGCCCCTGCCTGTCTGTAACCATTAGAGAATGAAGGTGGATACTGTCCCTCCCGTGTAAATAGGTCAGTGAGAGAAAACAGTAAAGCAGTTATGCTGCAGGCCACTTCCTCATGGCCTCAGGAGGAAAACTAAGTTGAGCGTTGAATGAGGATGCTCTTTTAAGAAATAAATCTATATACTTATTTTATTTGACTAGCAGAATTTCAGCAATAAAGGTACTATAACTATTAAATTTTTTCATTGGCCTGCTTTTGTTGTATTTTGTATTTGTATTACAGTAACTGTTACAGCTTTCTTGAATTAAAAATATATTCTTGTATTTTCCGGTTTTATAAATCTAGCTCCTATTACAACCCTGTCAGATCATTTCATGTTGTCCATATGATCTTAAAGGTATTTCCTTGTCCTTTTAAACTATTTTCAGACATGAACTCAGGAAAATGTCTGAAAAACAGACTTTCTCCAGACTTTGCTTTTCACATATGAGGAAAGCAGCAGGAGATTGTCTGGTTCACTCACTCACAATAAGGAAGATCTCTAGAGCATTCAGGTGAGGAGTGGTGAAGAATCCAAGAGGCAAGACATGACGTCTTTACAGCACATTAACAAGGCCGTCTGCCCTTATCGTCAATAGCTCTTGAATCTCATTGCCTTTCCAAGTTGATCTTCTTTACAGCACATTAACAAGGCCGTCTGCCCTTATCGTCAATAGCTCTTGAATCTCATTGCCTTTCCAAGTTGATCTTCTTCAGTGTCTTCTACGTGTAAGAAACCTCTCATTGATCCTGATTCATATTTGTATTCATGGTTTTGTTTTGCATACTTCACATCTCAGAAATGTCATCAACATGCTCACTCTTGAATTCTGCAGCCATAATCCTGCTGTATTCTCACATGGGCTCAGTCGGATATTCTCTGGAGTTTTTACAAGGGGGCTGGCAGCACAAAACTCAGGAGATTGTTCAGAGCAACCGACTCACATACAGCCACTCCAGAAAAAAAGCTCATGGCATGCCTGAAAGCCCTTTCTGTGTTTCAAGACACTCACCTGATTCCCAGGCAGACGAACAGCTGGAACTTTCCCTCTTTTCCAATGTTACGGGTCGAAGCGTTGATGGCGTTGACGTAGTGGCACAGTGAGTCGCATGGCGGACCCTTCGTCAGTGTTGATCCCTGCAGATCACCCATCTGATCAGCGGTCTCCAAGGAAACCACTGCCTTCTCTGTGGGGAAGAGTTGTCCATAACATCAGTGCATGACTTATTAATATACTGAAACATAAGGCCATTAAAAACAAACACTGGAGATGGATGCTGTAACACTTTTGTTAAACATCAATCATGTTTTGTTGCATGTAATTTAATATGTGAAGCTCATGTTCACTGCCACTAGATGGAGACAGGGGTCCGACATCTGTGAGACGTAAACATCACATTTGTGGATGATATTGATGAACTGGCGCTCACGGTACCTACCGACAAAGTCCCACACAAACACGTTCCGCTGGAAGAGACGGTTGGATTTTAATCCATGGAGGAGGAAATTCTCCAGGGACAGCACCAGCCCTCCTTCACCACATAACAAGACTGTCAAGTTTCCCCTCTGGGAGGAAAAAGACACAAGAACAGAGGAACTGTGAGCATGAGGCTCATCTTACAACTTCAGTAAGTCTTATATAAGTGATGGGGAGCAGAGCAGAGAACATTTCTGATAAGCTCTCCTTTAATTTACGAAGGGCATGTCAACAGAACAGAGCCTGTGCATTAAAGCCTCTATACTAAATATGTTACGGCACTGAGGTGGAGGCTTGTTAATGAACTGATCCATCAAATCTCTTCTGCTTTTTTAACTTGGTGCTGACATAGAGAGAGTCGAGTCTGATGCACAAATGAGGCCCGGGCTGGAGAAGCTGGGATAATGAGCCGTGGCGGAGATAAAAATAACACAGGAGGCTGAACGCTGCTGCAGAGATGCTCTCCTCTGCATTAACCGTATCTGTCCTCATTGTATATTAGTGAACCACAAGGCTACATAAATGCAGGATTTCACTTTTACAGTCACGTACCTCTTGTTCAGGTTTGTGGAAGTGCTTAACAAGGTTATTTGCCGTCTCCCTCATGTTCTCCTGTACTTCAACAGACTGCATCCCTGACAAGATAAATGTCACAAACAGAAACGTGAGGATGAGCGATGACAAACACGGGCGGATGAGAACAGGGGCTCAATAGAAAGGTGATACAGCAGCAGAATGTGTTATTGTGGTGGGCCTAAACCAACAAGTAGGTCAGCCATTGTACTAAAGAATGTGCTCTTTGTCAGCACGTACTGCTTCGGCTGCCAAGCGATCCCAGTACTGTCCGTACGCTCTGAGAAGGAGAGGCCAGCTCCGGAGGCGTCCCTGTCCACCTTCCAGCGTCCTCCTCCCCACCAGGTGACACCAGCTGACCAATGAGGACTCTCTCCAAGCTGCCGTCACCCACGCCTTTCCCCAGCCAGCGGCCGCATGGGAACCTGAAAGGAAAGAGGACACAGAGCTTTATTATATTCAAAAGAAAAAGTAATGAACAATTTATTATGCAAGGACACAGCAGGAAGAGGGACATCTGTTCTGATCAGCTGGTGTAGTGTGCTGAGAGAACATCGCTGATAAACAAGTTAAAATCGAATATAATAAATAAATTATATCCTTAGATTATTTTCTCCTTTTTTTCCACAAGAGTAAACTACACAAAAATTACAGAATGGATTTTACAAAACTTGATAGAAGGATGGGACATGAGCCAAGAAAACGTTTGGCACGGATCCAGAGGGGCGGACTCAGGGATGTTTTAATCACTCACATTATGAGATAGGACCCTTGGTAGAGGTATTACTCTTCTGAGTGCCATTGTAGTTTTTAATGTTTAGGTTATTGTAGAATCCTGAACTTGCTGAAGTGTACAAGCTTTAAGGCGACACGTGTTTTTCATATCCACAAAACTCTCGATCATTGTGTCTTTGAAAGGCAAAGAAAGGATTAATCCACATGTACTGTACAAATATATGCAACCCAAAAATAATCAAAATAAAATGCTGCCTGTTTATCTCTGGGTATTCTTAAATATATCAATATATTAAGGTTTATACTTTAAGTGGCAATGTTAAAATGAATACAGTCAACTCTAAATAGAGTTTGGTTCCTGTAATTATGTTATTGTCATCGGACATCCAACATTTGACACAAAGGTTCATTTAGAAGTCACTGTAGCTGAATCTCATTATCACACGGAGAGCTGCGGCCCACAAACACATTTTTGCCCACTTGGCCACAGCGCTTTAAAATCAGAGTCAGTGTTGAGAACAAAGTCAGAGGATGAGTCTTACTTGTATGTGTGTCCAGTGATCTCATTGTACACCATCACACAGTCGATCAGACACTTGGCCAGCAGACCCGAGTTCTCCTGTCCCAGCTGCAGAGTGCTCAGCCTGCCCAGGTTCTTACACTGAGATGAAAAGAACAGACCCCATTGACATCAGCTCTGTGTGTGTGTGTGTGTGTGTGTGTGTGTGTGTTGCTTTATATTGTGTATACGGATAGTAACACAGAGGGGTGAATACAAACCTGGAAGAAAATCTCTTGTGTATTCTTCGAGATCTGTCTCACTCCTGAATCACCCAGTTCTCCTGACACACACACCCAGGGGTTAACTGTTGCCATAGCAATGCTCAACTTCTTCATGGGTACAATAACGACACGGTATGGAATACCTGGAGACGCCAAGAGAAAAGGTTATTGAAGTGATTCAGCGGTTTCTTTCACAAGTAAAATGACCTAACTCTTCGTACGATACATGTTTTATTTGTGTCCTGTGAGTTGCAGAAAGTTTGGGATGGGATGAATGTTGTAAAACACAAACACAACAAGAGGCAAACTTTCATTACGTTTTTTTAAAGCAGTAAACCAAACAGTAAATTCTCTCTAAAGTTTACAGGACTCACTGATGGAGGTGAAGACCCGTGTAAAACAGAGGTAGTCCACAGTGTTGAGAGACAGCAGGTGGAACAGAAACTGCTCCCTCTCCTCCTCACACAGCAGGAATGCATGAGGTTTGTACAGCTGCCTGTCAGGGAGGAAATTAAAAGTCTGTCAAAGTTATAGCCCTCAACATAAATCCAATGAGTCACTGGTGATGAATTCTCACCTGAGCAGCTTCTGGTTTGTTAGCAGCTCTTTAAGGTGCTGGGAAAGCATTTTCTTCTCCAGAGCCAGGTGGATCCAGGCCCGGGCCTGACCCACCTCAGACAGACCCTCACTCATGGTTTGGATAAACCTGGAGGATGAACAGACGTCAAAATCGTATGTGTTGACTCTGTTTTTATTCATCATCAAGACAAATTAAAGCCTTTTACGAACATATATAAACCTCTCTGTTTGTAATGGGCTGCTTGCTTGGCCTGTGGAAATGATGGTTGCAGCTTTTTTTTCTGAGACTGTATAAGTGAACTGCAGTAATTGAGCTACAGCGAGTTAAGAACGGCCGCAGGACTCAGCCTGCAGAACCCTAAAGCTGCTCCATCGCTGCTGCATAAAGAGTTCACCTGTTTATTCAAAGTGCGGTAAGCTCAACTTAGTTTGCAAATTTATTTTTATCTTTATTGTATGTAAAGCACTTTGAGCTGCATTTCTTGTATGAAAGGTGCTTTCCAATTAAAGTTTATAATTACTATTATTATTACCTCATGTCCTGTGTTAAGGATCCTCTCAGGAGCAGAGCGCCGTCATCAAGCGTCCTCTGCTCGGAGCCATTGGACCCTGAACAGGCAGCGAGCACAACACCAATGATCAGTAACATTTGAGCTCAGTGATTTAAAAAGAGAAAACAAAACAGTGCGGTGAGTGTCTGACCTGGAGACTCAGCTGGTGTCTCTGTCTTCCCCTGGGCTGCCTGGTAGTGAAGCAGATGGGACCAGAGAGCAGACTTCCCCTGTTTGGGAGAAACACACTTGTCAACATCGAACAGCTTCATGCAGTCATCTCTTAGTGTTTACGTCGCTTGATGTAAATGTGTTTGCATGATGACGCACAGTTCCAGATGCTTCTGTAGGTCATCTGTGTTTTTAGGGCATGTTGAATTACACGTCTGTGAGTGTCTGACCTGTTTCAGCTGCAGACCGTGGCCCCAGGTTCTCTCCAGTAGGTCACACAGACCGTGGATGAGTGTGTTTTCTTGCAGGCCTGTGATGTTGGCTTCTCCTTGACCGAGCTCCACACTCTCCTTCCCCATCCTTTCCATCAGCATCCGTTTGGTCTAAAGAGCCAGCATATTAATATATTTTATGACCACGAACCACAAATTAAGAAATCAAAGACAGCAGCACCTCCCACGCTACACAAAACGGCCACGCTCACCTTCAGACGACACTCGCTCAGCAACCCATCAACAAACTCTCGGTGAGTCTGAGTGACGGATTGAGGTGACGGGTCGAGCAGCTTTGCCTGACGGAGGTTCTTCCTCACAAACGTGTGCTTCTGTTGAGCAAACAAAAAAGGTCATAAATCAGATGCGACCTTCCTGAAGCCTTTCAGAGTGTCAGAGTGTTGAAACATGAGAAGTACCTGTCTCTGTTCATTATCCACTCCTGAGTGATCAGCTGCCATCAATCTCTTGGGCTCAGTCCTGCGTGATGCTGTCACACGACTGGACCACCTGTTCCCCCAGATAACATGACAAAGTTTAAGTCAAGTGTTCGCAAATGAGGTTGCGTGTTCAAATCTCATGTTTGTATTTTGGTAGAACCTGGATACTACATGCTATGATATACTGTAATGATACGAACCATAGGCAGTGGTTCTGGTGGACCTTTAAAAATCTTTTTTTTTTTTAAATCTTTTTTTTTGGATGTTGAAAAAGTTACATTTTCAAATGAGCTGGAAGTTCAAGAACTACCCCTCGGCCTTAGGTGGAATAAGCCCTTGTTGAAATGTTGTCTCACTGACTAACAGAAGAAAACCTCACTTGTTGGTGTTTTGTCCCTGTGCGAGCACATCGGCCTGCAGCTTGGGGAAATATCCCGGCTGGTGACGACCTTGTCCGATCCTCATGTCGAGCAGGTGGGGGTGTATGGCTGTGTGGTCGGCCTTCAGCAGTCTGCGTTCGGTCGCCTGGGCTGCAGAGACAAACACAGACATGTATTCAACTGGTTAATTGCTACTCAGCTTCTTTGTTATAGGAGAACAGACACACAGACTAAGATGAATCAGAGACATATTGCTAAGAAAAAAACTAAATGTGCAAGATGCTGCAGACTGAGATGTGAGCAGGGGGTTTGCTGCAGTGAGGTTGGCAGGACATCAAAGCAGAAAGTCTGAAACAGTGTTCAGAGGACACAACGCATTTTGATTCTCTTATATAATGTTCTCTCAAACCATATTATTTAGTTCACCCCCTCTCAAATTCTACCCACATTTCCCCCCTCAGGTTAAACTCTATTGTGTTTAAAACATTTATCAGATTGTTTAATTTTCCTTTCCATTTGAGAACTCTATCCACCAATTATAATTTCCAAATGCAAACGTTCTGGTGGAGGATTCCTATTGTGGAGATTTAAAGCAAAAACCTCTGTTCTGGAAACTGTGGTTGCAGAAAGGCCGAGCCACATAATGAACACAAAACCGCGAACAGAGGGACAGATGGTAACAGATTTACAGAGTCACTCTGAAAAATCTGTCACCTCAATCACATCACTCTGCTCACATGACCAGTTGGGATTTCAATCCACTGCTAAATCCTGAAGAGACACTGATGAAACAACCCACTGTTTCGCTTGGTTTGTCGCAGGTTGTCAGAAAACCGTACAGCTTCTTAAACGACTGCATGTAAAAACTCAAATATTAAGTGACTGCCTGCAGGGGCAGTAAATGTGAAAATCAGATTCACATGAGACTCTATGGAGATGATGTCATATCAGATTAAGTCTCCTGGTGAGAGAGCAACAATGACGCCTGAGATATCAGCTTTAAAACTGGACCTGAAAAAGCTTTGACATGTTTTTGCTGCATTTAGCCTTGTGTTCAAGCATATAGGAATACCATTTTTTCACTTTATCTTCACTGGAAAAAAATATGAAATCTGGGGTCTGTGCCAAACCACTATGTTCCCCTACGTTAAAATTTAATTTGTAATGATAATGATAATGGCATGTGCTATTGTGATTTCCATAATATTTAATTGTTCTGCCCCAATGCATGACTTTAATTATTCACTGTACCTGACTCAAAGAGCGTGGTGCACTTCCTGTAGTGACAGTTGTGGGAGTCCTTGTCTGTATCATACAGTCGTTCTTTCTCCAGCCGGTTGTCAAACAGCTGCTGCATTGGATCTCTCTCTGCCCAGCGAGAAATAACTTTCCCATCGACAAAAGAAGAAAACATGGACGTCTCCAGGAACCGGGACATGAAACGCAGGTGGGCCGTGGGCTGAACTGAGAGGAAGGAACCCTGAAACATTGTGAACCATGAGTGAAGACAATCAGCGTTGGCATCGATTATCTATCACAATCAAAGATTTATAGAAAACGATTTAATATACATGCGAATCATTGGAAAATAATAACCTTGTCAAAGCTGAACGTGCCCTCTCGGTTGCTGAGCCATGAGTCTAGATCCAGAGCGCTGTGGATGACAAACTCGTCATACCTGCCGAACATGGCAGCAAAACGTCCAGCAAACACCTCCCTCAGCTGAATGTTCAGCTTCGCAGCCTTTAACTCTTCCTCCTCCTCTTCGAACACGTGTCCCAGCGTCTGCTCGCCGTCTGACATTTTTCCTCCTCCGCACCTCCTTGCCAGAGCCTGCAGCCTCTCCAGCACTGCCAGCTCCTCGCCGCCGAGGTTCCCGTTCCTTCTGTCCTCCATCAGATCCTCCAGGACCAGGCTGCTGACACGTGGGGAGGTGGTGGTGGTTGTGATGGGCTTTGTGATTACACCTCCCTGAGGAGGGAGTCCAAAACGCAGCAGGACCTCGCTCAGTTCCTGGATTAACTCGGTCTGGTTTGGAAACATGGGCAGGTCCTCGGGGGCTTCGATACAGTGGTTGTCAATGTCGACGATACACAGGTTTGCCTGCGAGGAACAAACAATTATTATCAACTGGCTCATCCATCAGATAACAAAGGTTTAACTTGACATGACAGCTCCTCGAAAGTGACGCCAAAGTGTCTTGATCGCCCCTGGTGGCTGACTGCAGTATAGGTCATAAGCCTCCATGTTAATGGATGGGACATACACATCAAATATTTTCTCACTGATGGTTTCCGTCATTTTAGGTTATTTTCATCACACAGTTGTTTGTTCAAATGCTTACTTTCCAGTAAGTTTGGTTTTAAATAATTATTTGAAACCTCATGAGACCAACGCCCAAGTGAGCGTGAGTCAGTCGGCTGGACCTCAATACTGCGGCTCCATCCTATAATCACTAATGTGCAGTCTGGCTCCAAACACCCAAGATGGCAGCATTTGTATTCAGGACACAGTCTACGTTCACAATGCATAGACTCTTATTGTTGACAATTAAAGGCTGAGCTGTGATATCAAATTAGGAGAGATGAAGATTTATATTTCATAATTAGATTCTTGGCATTTCACTGTGATAAACCCTCACAGGACAATTAGCATGTGAAGGCTTACGTAAAGATTACTGCTATCACCGCTGCTATCATCAGGCTTTTACAGCAGCAAATGACCCCAGCAACCTGTGTGAAAACTGAGCCTCTATAGCTGCTGAGCAACGAATGGTAGAACTTTAAGTGAAGGATAGGAACTGATTTTTAAAACTGCTTCTGTAAGCAGTGCTGTCAGCAGAGTCTCGACCTTCAGCAGTGACCTCAGGCCGACAGTTTACAGCCTCAGGGGAAGTGGACAGAGGCAGACATCCTCCGGCCTGGCAGTTAATGTGCTAGTTGATGTCTTCACTCCTCACTTAACATCTTTTCATCGTCTCTTTGAGCCAAAGAAGAAAACCAGGATCATAACTCAACCCAATGCATTTTATTTTTCCAGTTGTTTTGTGAATCAGATACATTTTGTGCAAATCAATATTATGAACAACCACTGAAGTGTTCAGATCACCTCAGGGATACTGGGCTTTTCTAGTGATCACACGCATGATTAAAACATTTCCCATTTCCTCAAATTGCACAACTCAAGAAATAAGTGGTGATCCCTAATTCTCATTAATTATTTAGCAAGTCCCATAATTCTGGATATTTCCTGCCCTGCTTTTTTGCTTTCATCCCCCCTCGAGCTGTCTTTTCTATTGCCTCTTTTTCTGGGGCAGAGCGACTTCAAAGAGGCGTCAGTGAGATATTCATGCAGCATAAAGTGATCTCAGTTGCATGATTAGGTCTGAAGTTGGGGGGTGGGAAGCTCTGTGGAAACATGGCGTATCTGTTCGACAGGACCGAAGCCGAGGGCAAATTGTCATACAAGCGGAACAGAGGGGATCAGCAAATGTGTGTAAGAGAGTTTTAGTTTGACAAATCATTGTTAGATTCTTTTTGTGTGAATGTTTCTTAAAATTTTTTTTTTTTGAGCTGCTTATTCAGAGCTGTACCTCGTGTGGGAGGTGAAGGGAGGAACGCTGAGCTCCATCTCTGCGCTGGATGCCGATCAGGAACGGCATGGGGGCATCCAGGAGGTGATGCAATGGCGGAGAGACGATGGGCAGGTAGATGTGCTGCCACTGGAACGGGAAAAGCAAAGTGGTGATGCCCTCTGCCACCGTCATCAAACGCTGGTAGTCTGAGGAGAGGAGAGAAAGTGAAATATGAGGCATTAGCGAGAATAACTGCAATATTCACAAGTCCAACTGTGTCCAGATGTGAAAAAAATCTTCTATTTTAGTATAAACTATTACCTTTGTGAAGGAGGTAACATTTTCTACCCTCTCAATGTTTGTTTGTTTGTTTGTAAGCAACATTAAACAAAAACAACTGAACAGATTTCCACGAAACTTGGTGACAGGATGTGGTAGTGGAAGTCAGGAAAGTGGAAGTCAGGAAAGTGGAGATCAGTGGCGATCTAGATTGTAGTTTTGCACCATGTTTTGTACTTGTTTTGTAACTTTGAGGATTTCTAAATTCTGAAAAAGCCCTGATAGATATTGACTAAGGTGCTCCTTCAATATACTCACACATCATCTTAAAAGATTCTTTATAATAATATTAAAATATCTTCCTTTGATTTTAATCATGCAAATTAATTAATTGTTTTTTTACCATGAGAGCAAAGCAGAACTTGAGTCTCCAGAAATGCACAGGTAAGTAGTTGCACCATATTGTCGACACCCAGCAGGGAGAACGCCTCTCCCAAAGGATACTCCCCCAGTGGAAGCTCCCCCGGCCCAGGCCGCTGGCACACGATGGGGCGATGCACGCCGTGGAACCTCAGAGACCTGCCGGGCGGAGGCAGGGGCACCTCATACAGGATGTTGTGGATGTAGCTCTCCAGAGGAAGAGGTGGAGCTGTGTGCGACGTCACAGCCTGGTGAAGCTGAGACAGGAACTGTCGTGAAGCTTGAAGAAAAGGGAGCGGCGTCAGAAGGCAGAGGGCTTTGGACACATACAGGGTGTCGCGTGCTGGATCGAAGGAGCCTGCGCAGCCGAGGCAGCCAGAAATCCCAGCCAGGGACTCGGCGTCTGACTCGTCCAGGCTGCTCACAAGAGAGTCCATGCTGGAGGTGGAGGGCGAGGAGGCGGATGAAGACGAGGAGGAGGGAGAGGAGGAAGATGAGGACTGGTGCTCCACATGGTGCATCTGACTGAGAGTGTGCATGGCAGTGATGATCTGAGGACTGGTCACCTCCTCGTAGAACGTGTGGACAAATCCGTAGGAACGTGTGCCATCATCAGAGCAAAGTGTAAATGAGTGGAACTGAGGATCGAGTCTGTCGGTCTGAGTGCGGAAGGACAGACCCCTCGGCATACAGAGCTGAAGACAGATAAAGAGGATAAAGAGGGTCAGAATTAAGAAGCAATTTGATGTTGACAATGTTCTGCGACTTTAAACTTTAGGTGTTTCAGAAATCTTTGAGGTTTGTAAGGTTGTATAAACTGGGGGTCCATCTACAAGTGGCCCACTGGATTTTGACTGTAGCATCATGGGGAGAAAACAGGTTTCATTTGAGGACTGTATATATTGTATATACAATAAATATATTGTTAACCTAAATACAGATTATGGTGAATGAGACATACACAGCAGTTTAACTCAACCTCACTTGCTACTAATATAGGACACTACTTAGAATATTCAGCATGGCACTGGTACCATTTTTTGACTCATTCATAGTTACTATAGTCTTTTGTTTCATTTCAGTTCTTAAAATGAGTTGTTGTTTATCGTTGTCATGTGTACAGAGTTTTGGAAATTATGATTAAATTATTTTTTACTTCTGTACTGCGTTAAACATCTGAAAAACTTAAATTAAGTATAAATCATAGGATTGAAAAAACAAATAATAAAACCATATTAAAACAGTTACTTTTCATTCACAGCATTATTTTATTTAATGTTATAATAATTGATTATAATATTTGGAAGAGCAAAAAAAAAATGTGTCCCACAAAGTCAGCATCTTCCTTCTCATTTCCATAGCTGTGAGAGAAAATGAGAGAATGACAAATTCTCACCATGTTGACCGCATCTTTACTGAAGGGGTTCCTGTCTGTGTTTTCAGGGTAGTGCACCAGAAGCTTTGACTTGAAGGATCGTCGAATGGGGCTCTGCTCGAAGCTTTCACCTGAAACACAGACAGTTCACATCACATCAGTGCACAGCGATCTTTGACCTTCATCACTGCTGAGTCAAAATTCATAACAACGGGGAAAAGGACGGAACAGAGGACGTGTAAAATTGACAGCAGATTTGATTTATGAAAAAACTCGAACAGGACGACCTTGGACACCAAAAAAATAATAATCCGTTGTCAACAGGAAAGGCCATTCTACAGTGAGGAGGGAGAAGCTTTCCGAGGGTTATGTAACGCAGCTCATCACCACAGAGACAGTACGGGAACAGTGGTGCAACAGCCCTCCTGCAGTAAGAAACGCTTCACACCTCCAGGACAAATATACACTGCTTCTTCATACACGGAGAGTTTTCAGGCTGAGGATAAAGGATGAGAGGTTTCTATGCAACAGCTACATTAATACAAAAGGAATGAATTTGTAGAGCATGTAAGAAATCTCTATTCCTGCATTCACACTTCACATATTCGATGCATTGCTCTGCCTGGCTCCAGTTTCTCCTCTTTACACTCAGAGGACTGTCTGTGTGAGCACGAGTGGATGAAGAGGAGCCGCTGAGGAGAGAGCAGGCCGTGGAAGTAAACTTCTGTGACTCAGAGTGTGTGTGTGTGTGTGTGTGTGTGTGTGTGTAATCGACTGACAGAAGTGAAGGAGGCGCTTTCATTATTCATCCACTTTCTGAGAGGATGCCCTTGAACGCCACTCTTCGCTGTGTTCCCCCATTTCAAGTGTCCTCAGTGAGTTCTCAGCAGTAATGTTCAGCTTTGACTGACATCATCACAAGAAAAAAACTACCGCAAGAAGCCGATTAACAGACGAGATGACGCACAGGAGCCGGCGAGCGGAAGCTGCGCTGGAGGCGGAGTGAGGAGGGAGCACCACTTCAAGTTAAAGCGTGTCAGACTGGTAGGTGGGAGACTGAAGCGAGTGGATCACGGCGGAAAGAGGGGGAGTCAATGTTCTTTGCTGAGGATACAAACTGGTGTCAGCACTGAGAGGCAGAATCGAGCTTTGCACAGGGACACCTAGTTGCCATGGCAGCCACATCCATTGCAGCCTCGAAGATCCAGCGCGTCAGCTGGTATACGTCAGCCTGAGTTCCATCAGCTGATCCAGTTAAAACCCACACTCCTCCTGACACGAGCTCCCACCAGAGCAGAGCACAGTGAAAAGCATCCTCTCTCTTTCTCTCTCTCTTTTTCTGAGGGAGACGCAAGTGAAGGGAGGTTTGTTTGTGTTTGAATGACGCCTTAAATGGCTGTTTCATTTACACTGTAATGAGCATGCTTCCTCCTTCTACTCTGCTTACACACACACACACTTTTATTTTACACAATGTAGAAAATATATTATGTTCTTAATTCAAGTTCAATATATGTGGTTGTTTTTATGTTTTTATTTATTTATAGTTACTTATAAAGTTTAGAGTTAAACTGTAAAATATCGAACCTCAGTAACATTTTTTTGTCAAAAGGGTTTTAACAAATATATATTGGTATCTGAAATGTTTTACTCTCTGCTATCGTAATTGGCATCAGCCCCTAAAAATCCATATTGGTTTAGTCACTTTGTAAAATCTGTTTTAAAAAGTGAATTAAACAATTGAAATGTATTTTTTAAACAGTTGATGAACTGATTGTTTCTGCTCTAATCTTCATTACTTAAAATTCCACTGACTCTTCTCTCTCTATAGCATCATTGTCCTGTTATCACCAGAACATATAATATTGTCAGTGTTTGTGGAGCACGACAAAGTGTTTTATATTCATCCCACCGTTAGACATTCATCACAAAGATTCACTGCCCCAAATGGTCGTACATCGCAAAAACAGAGGCACGTCATCAGATTGAACATCTGTCATACTCACCATCAGGATTACTCTCACCGTCCCACTCATCACATCATTACATGAGAGGATGAGGACGGATGTAAGAAGCACATCAAGTTATTCCTTTTAGACTCAAACTGTTTTAATCACAGTCCTTAAATTATAGATGTGTCCGTCTCAGGTGAATCATGCGATTAACAAAATGACAAATTTAGATTTTCATCTGATCCTGAGACACTTTTGGGCTCATCTGCTAACAAAAGGATAAAAGAATGTACTGATGGCTTCAAGCTAAAATACGTCAGCACGAGTATTTATGAGAATACTGTATCTCTCAGTAAAAACAGTTTAACATCATAAATCAGGTCTTGTATGTTCGGTCGGTGAGTTTCTCGGCCTGCGCTGATGTCATCCCCCTGTGACAGTCATGTGGCCTGAACGGAAGCTGAAGCCTCTGCCATTCAGCATTCTAACAGGCAACGTCATGTGAAATTTGATTTGACTGCAGAAAACAAAGTGGCATCTATTTAGAAGCCAACAAGAGCAGATTGTGTCCATGAAGGCGTGCACTAATTACACTACACACACACACACATAAGATATGACCTAACAGAAACATTTGTGCGTGCTTTCAGGCTCATGTCCATGAAAAAATTAACACCTCTCGCTTGACTGCAGCTTATCGAACACCTTATGCTCATGCAAAGGCCGACACATTCACAGGCGGACAGTGATCACTTGAAAGCAGCACGGCCTCCTGCTGCAGAGGGTCTTAGATGACCTGCTGTTACATAAGCAGATTGGCAGAGCTCAGATATACAATAGCCAGCAGTGCTGTCACTTGCTGCAGGGAGCCAGCTATCAAAGTCCTCGCTGGTTAGTTAGAGCACTAACTAATCTGCAGCAGTGTGATCCAACAGAGCTCATCCTACATTTGACATTTTCTTGCTCTGACTAATTTTTGCTGTTACCCAACACCCATTTGGCTGAAAGAGTAAAAAAAACGAGCACGTCTGGTTACCATCTTTTCCCCTCCGAGGAGATGCTCTTTTGCTGCTACAAAGACGACAAGGAGAATTCAGGGTGGGACTATTGTTTGTGCTTCACAGCTCAAACCTGGAAGTGACGTTCAGGGTGTTGGTATTCATCACACCTGCACGGTTCTATTTCCTCACACACAGAGAGCAGGACACATGCAGGCATCACAGATGTCTCCTCTGTGACTGTCCCCACACCAGAGTGTCAGAAGACTCAGAAGACAGAAGCACCACCTTATGTCTCTATTTCTAACAGTGTTATTTCTCTCCACCACAAATAGACAATCACAAGGCAGCATCACTGCAGCTGCCATCGCCATAGCAACCCCCAAATTCATCAGCAGTCCTGTTTCCTTTAAACATCTTGACCAGGAGAACTGCGAGGGCCGTACACACAGAGACAATCAGCGCTTATTCACACACACAGAGCAGCGTGTAATCAGGACGCATCCACACACAACCCCGTGTCATCCATGAAGAACTGCATGAACCCGTCCACTCCAGCTTTATCAGGCAGAAAGGATGATGTTGTTGTCCACTCTCTGTTCATCCCTTTCTCTGCTATATCCTCCTCATGCAGCTGTAGCGGCGGATGACTTGCAGAAACCAGGGAAGCTATATACCGTATATTCTGAAATGATTCGATTTACATGATGAAAACACAGGGGACAGACGTGGAATGTGTTTTTACACACAAGCAGAGACACAAAGGAAGACGACTGTAGGGTAACACAGCATAACAATCATTTCAAATTCAATTCAATTTCATAAGAAAAGTCTTATTCTACTGGATGTCTGTTTTAAATAGTGGTTTATCTATTCCATAACCAAAAAATATAGACTGTAGCCCTACCAGCC
The DNA here is from genome assembly GCF_024713975.1 of Paralichthys olivaceus. Taxonomy (NCBI): domain Eukaryota; kingdom Metazoa; phylum Chordata; class Actinopteri; order Pleuronectiformes; family Paralichthyidae; genus Paralichthys; species Paralichthys olivaceus. Next base: position 10,007,431 of record NC_091099.1, on the reverse strand, counting down.
CTGTGTGAGTTATTCCTAAAAAAATACACAAACCCTAACAGAAATCACATCAGCAAAATCGAATGGGAATAGATATATGAGATTAAAATATAAAATAAATTGCTATTGGTCAATTCTACACAGGCTACTTGCAGATAATACGTTGTCAACAACCCTGTGAAAGGGAAAAAAAAGATGTGGCGTCCAATCAAAACACATTTAAATGACACAAACCGGCCTTTATCAGGAGTTAAAGGAGAAACATGACACACATGTTGGATTTCTGCAGTGTGGATGTGTTTCTCTCGTGTATTTGTGGACCATCTACCTGCTCCATCGTCCGGCTCCAGGCCCGTGTCCGCGTCCACTCCACACACAACAAAGTAGTGGGCGAAGCGGCAGGAAGCCGCCGCTGTGGCCGTCGCAGTCCCGCTCATCTTCGACGGTGTGGTGGTGTGAGAGCTCCGGTTTATTTCTGCCAAACCCCGCGGATGATGTTCATAGCTGATGCGGCTAATCCGAAATGCTGCGTGGTCCCAGATGCTCCACCACCACTTTCCGCCCGGGTCCGTGCGCTGTAGGGCCGCCTGGCTGCGCGCACTGATCCGCGGTGTGACTCCGGTCGGGATGATCCAGAGATGGTCAACTCGACTGTTCAGAGGGGGAGGAGGCTGTATGTGTGTGAGAGAGAGAGAGAGAGGGGTGGAGAGAGGAAGACAAAGACCTCAACACATCATCATCATCTACACTGTGATTTTTTTTTTTTTTTGCAAATTGAAGATCATAGATGATCACATTTTTAATATGTTTTATTTTCTCCTTATTCAACTAAGAAAGTCCTATTGAGATACAACATCTGTCATAATGAGCAGCAATTAAATAAAAAGTTAAACTATAAGAATATAAATACAACCAGGGAGAAATAACACACACACATAGCTTTGTACTTTTATCTTACCCATAGCATCCAGATGTGAGCCACTTCTGGCAATGATGCAGCACTTCTGGTCTTCTTGGGCCCAAACAAAAAGGATCTGAGCCTAAAGTGGCGCATTTGTTAAATTGAAAATGTGGCTCAAATATCCAGATGTCTGCGTTTTTTAAGCAAACATTGGTGCTCTAGACAAGGTGTAATCTAGATGGGAATGTGGTAAATGCTAAATATGGCCCAAAAAGTACAAAAGAAATATGGGCCACCATAAGAACCTTAAATCTTCAGATTCTTTCTGTTTCTCAGGTGTCAAACGTGAGGTAAAACCCTGCTCAGCCCCATTTCCCATGTATTTAGTGAATGTTTAATATATATATGATTAAACATGAGAAATAAAAAGTGTTTTTCATCATGGTGTTTTTATTCAACCATTCAAACTCACATACACGTCTCATTACATCAGTAAAATCCAACTTCATTAAATAAATATGATAATCTAGGTCAAAAGTAAACCAACATTTTCCTGATCTATCTTTTCTAGTAGAATTATATTGCCTGAGAGATATTTTAGATTTGGGTGAAGATAAAGTAAGTGTCCAAACATCAATAATGTGCAGCATTTATACACCTGGAGCGACTCATGCCATAAAAACATTCATATTCTGAGACTTTTCATGCAAGTCAGAGGTATGCACCTTCACCCTTCCTCCTTTCTGTGAATACAAGTGAGCAGATGTGTCCACAGCTTCAGTCCTGCAGCTAAAAATGTGGATCTATCACTTGGGACCTGTCTTATTGCAGTAAGAGCACAACCTAACATAACAAGGCTTTAATTCATAATTCAATCACTGCTGTCATTCAAGAAGCTAGTTTTAAATGGATAACATTTTTCACGAACAGAAATCGCAGCTATTGTCATCGCTGCTTTGTTGACCTCTCAACCATTCAAGTTGTGTAACTTTAAAACAATCGTAACAGCCCAGACATCCTTTTTCCCTCAGAACTTCCTCCAGCTCCTCCCTGGAGGATTCGCAGGTGGTTGTCGGCCAGTAGAGACATTCAATATCACCGGTTGTATCCGAGTACAGGCAGCTGTGGTTAGTGTACAAGGTTTACTCAGGTGGCCTTCTAACCAAGCACCATAAACACGTCAGGTAGCTTTTCTTAATGCAGTGAAGGCAGTGATTCAACTTCCAAACCTTCCTCATACACTGGACCCTTTTTCTTGTCATACAATCAGAGAATGTGAGACCATCTCCACTGAGGTTTAAGCTCATTTTGGCTTTCCTCAAATCATGATGTGGCTTTTCAAATTAAATAAACAGACAAAATATCTTACTTTCGTTGAAGTAAGAACATAATATTTAAATCCAACATGTCGTTAGATTAACAAGGACTGGAGCTGTAGTACACCCATTCATTGGTGTTTTCAAGGCATGCTGAGGAGTGCAACAAGAAACCAGCTCTCTCAATAACAAGTGTCTCTCTCAACCACAGGCGTGAGGGTGTATTGGGCCATGCTTCACAGGTCACACTGACACATTCTCTAGAAAACTTTTGGCAGTGGTTTTAGGTTCAGAAATTTCACCTGGAAAAGATCTTCAGAGAAGGAAGGAGAGGTTCTAAGAAGGAAGGGCACTGTGGAGCTTTGATTGAAAACAGTGTGTTGGCGGCAGGAAGAAAACAGGGAGAAGGTTTAGCCTGTCTTTATACTCTACTGAATAAAGGCTTTTTGTGCTTCCTGCTCACTCATTGCTCATCAATTAATCCTGGTGTAAGTAACTGTAAATCAGGGGGAGTGGCTGGTGAGGAGGAACTGATCATTTAGTTTTGTGTGGTAATAATATTGATCTGGGGAACACAGTAGGTAATGTGTGTGGGAGTGGAAGCTGAGTATCCACAGGAAGCTACACAGCCTGCTCTTAATGTCAACAGATTTATAATTCAAGGGTGATAAGTTGATGGCTTTGGCAAAGTGTGTGGAAGCAAAAGCTGTGCATGGGTGAGGAGTGCAGACAGAGAAGTCTATGTTAAGATACGAGCCACGTGGGCCTGAATCTCCCCATCGGGGTGTGAAAGCAGCTGGACCAGCCTGCTGTGGAGCTGGGAGGATTCATCTAGCATGACTCGGAACAGGCAGTCCTGCTTCCGCCTCAGTTCTTCTGCTACCTGCACCGAGGGCCTCCAGGCCTTTAAGTTGCCCGCAAATGTCAGCAGTCGGAGAAGCACTGCAGGGGCTGTTCGTGCGTCAAATAGCAGCACAACAGAAGCTGGAGCCTTGAGCAAAAAAAACAAGAACAAGATTCAAATTAGCATTTCTAATAAATCTGGAGCCCTTTCACAAAAGTTTGATAACAAATGTGATGTTGAATTATGTAATACTTTTGTTTTGATGAACTTTAAACATAGACATGCAAACTAAGCTGGAAAGGATTAGGATTTAATTTTTCATTCCTTTATCCTTACCTGAGCTTGAACAATGTCATCCATCATATCTGGATTAGAGGATAAATTCACAAGGACCTTAGAAGCCTGAACCTGAAACAAAAAATACTTCACTTATGCGGATGTACTCACAACTTTACCACCATATTATTTTATCTCAGTGACGTACAAATGGTATATCATCATCTACCTACCTGTAATACTTCATTGCTCACAACAACAAGAGAAAGTAAAAGTGTAATTGATCCTTTTAGCAAGTGTTGGTGTTTGTCTGTGACTGAAAGGTTTGTCAGCAGCCTGAGAGCTCCAAGCTGAAGGTCGGAATTCACCGGGGACATCTCTATCAGTTCCAGCACTTGAGGCACATAAACCTACAAGAAAAGATCTTTAGTGAAACAGGTCTGTCCCCAAAAATTGGAAATGAATATACAAGATTGTACATGAGTACAAGCAAACCCCATCGCAGTATTAGACTGCATGATATATGCTGTACAGGATGGTAACAAACCTTTATTTGCTCCTGGTTCTGGATGTTCATACAGAGATTATTTAAAGCAGTCAGAGTCTGCACTCGAACCTCTGCAGTGGGATCTGAGAGGAAACCAGCTATGATAGGAATCCCTTCAAACTCCCGTATTTGGTTCTGGAGGATCAGGGATAAAAAAAAGTGATACAGAAAGAAATACAGAAGATAAATGAAGACAACTCAGACTCTTTATAGGCATAAAGCAACCAGCAAGTTGATGTGCAGAAGGTTTTAGAGAAAGCATATTGTTACAGTACCTGATTCACAGTGAAGGCAGCAGCGTTTCCTAACGTGAGTAGAATCCGACATCTGTCAGAGGGATTATTGCTGCTCTGCAGACATGACAGCAGCATTTTCAGGTGCTGGGGCTGCAGGTTTCCAGGGGACTGGTGGATGATGCCCCCTGTAGAGCAACATAAGCCAATTAACCTAATGACGACAACCGAGATGTGGTTTACTAGTTTATAAACAGGGAATTTAGAACAAACATAAGATAGAGCAGATATAAACTGGTTAGTGTGAGTGTTAAGTATTAATAATTTCTCATATCATTGGGTACCTGATGCAGCATCCGCAGGTCGTGGACACACAACATCCAGTCCGGACACTTTAGCCAGCAGGCTGCCCGGCTGGGGGGCACCATCCCCGGGCTGACTGCTCCTGACAGCAGGGCTCTCACCGGTGGCGCTTTTCTTGTTCCTCTTGAAGTTGCCTCCGCTGATAAGCTTGTAAATCCCGTAGGAAGCTCCAGCTCCGGCAACGATCCCAAGCAGAGCCTTCATGTTGCCGAGCCGGGGAGTGATACTGCCATCGCCCATGCTGCTGCTAACTGTAGTTGAGCTCTGCTAGCTAACTGACGTCAAGCTACAGAGGCTCAGAAGCGTTAGGAGTCGAATCTGTGAACTCGCTTGCTAACTAACCCGGTTCATTAGTTAGCAAACATTGGTGACTACCACTGGAACCTACACATAACCCAGATAAAGTAACGTAGACGGCTCCATTGCTGTGAGAGCTGGAGAGGTTTGCTGACAAGCTACAGTTGTCAACAATGTTTCAGTCTGTTTCCGGGCGGCTCATGGTGGCCGACCAAAACCTTCGCGGAGTTATTGGGTATGAGGGTATGAACAAACCCGATATATATAATCTAGTTTTATAACATACATTCATAAAGTAGTTTGAATTCCTTTTAATTTGACTCAAACATTTTAATTAAAACCGATAGAGTAAATGTTTACAATGTGGACTTTGCACATCTAAAGTCATTTGTTGGCCAACTTTTAACGTTACTTGTTTTGTTACCTGGCAACGCTTGGTTTCCAGGACCATGCGGAATGTGACGAAATATTAACGTGATAAATATTTTTAATTTGTCGATCGACAGATTAAAGATGGCGAAGACAAAGCCTGTTCTGGAATTGAGCGACCTGAACCACTGCCTGCCACAAATATCTAAGGTCAGTTATTGTAAAGGTCCAGTGTGTAAGATTTAAGCGAAAGGGATTAATAAACAGGAATTGAATATAAAATAATCGTAGAGATGTTTTCACTGGTGTGTTTCATCTAAATTGTTCAAATTGTATTCTTCATCCTAGACTGGGCCCTTTATATTTATATACTTGTACAGGTCCTTTCTACAGAGGCCATCATGTTTTTGTTTTTTTACAGTAGTCCAAAGTGGACAAACTAAATACTTTTTATGACAACTGAAGGCTACTGCAGGCTCTCTGTCATGTTTGGAAAGGGAGGGAGAGATTAGGGATATTCAGCTGCAACTTTCGCCACTAGATATCACTAAATTCTACACACTGAACCTTTAAGAGGAAATGTGGACAGTAACATTACAGGTAATCACAGCCCTGAGGTCAGCTCCTCAGTACGTTATACACATGACCATCTCTCTTTGAGAACCATTATGACTTGAATCTTCATCAATCTTGATCAACAAGTTTTAATCTTTATTATCATATTCCTCCTCGACAACAGACCCTGCTGACAGCTTCATGTCTGTCATGTCCCAGTGATCCAATACAGTTTCTGAAGAACACTCTTGTGGCCCTCTACGGACAGGATCATCTCCAGGATGTAGACTGGTAGGTGCACCTCCTTCTCCTGTGACTCTTCTAAAGACGAGCACACGGTGGCTCACTTTCCCAACTTTTTACTGCTGCAAGAGAAAGTCGAGTTGGGTCATTAAAACAGATTAAGGGAGGTGGAGAAGCAGTAGCTGGGTAGTTGTGGGGCAGCAGTAGCTCAGTCCATAAGGATTTGGCTTGGGAATCGGAGGGTGGCCGGTTCAAGTCCAGCATGGACCATAACCATGGAAGGTGGACTGGTAGCTGGAGAGGTGCCAGTTCACCTCCTGGGCACTGCTGAGGTGCCCTTGAGCAAGGCACCGTACCCCCCAATTGCTCATAGGGCGCTTTTCCTGGGGGCTGCCCATCACTCTACCATCTCTCTCTCCAAAATATGCATGTCTTTGAGCCCTGTCTGTGTGTGTGTGGGATTGTGGGTTAATGCATGTATTAAATGAAAAAAAAAAAAAAAACATGAGTGTAAAAAGAATTTCCCCTTGTGGGATCAATAAAGGAAGTTTAAGTTTAAGTTAAGTTAAGTTAAGAAACCAGTTTTCACACACATTCAATCTCTTCACACTTAAAATACATTCAGTGAAAGGAACAGCATGTATAAAAAACAAACAAATGAAATTGCAGATAGTATATTTTCTCAATAATCACACTGTGTTTGTAATTGCATCATGTTCCCTGTTTCCAGCTATTTAGCCATTTAAGTTTATCCTATTGCACATTTAGTCATTTTAAAAGGCATGACTCATTCAGTTTTAATCATTATCTTTTCTTGATGTCAACTTTTTTTAAGGCACAAGTTTGTTACTGATGTAGAACAGTGGACAGCATCCTCTCTGACAAGCAGGACAATGGGCGTCTACATGGATCCAGATGACATGGTATAGTATGGTTTATTAGCATACATGCCACTGAAAGTAAAGTTAAATCTCAGACAAATCACTTGGATTCAAATGAGACGGTTTCAGTGCTTTTATAATAATTGCTGTTCTGTATTCATTTCTAGTTGTCCTTTAGTCTGCTGGAGAAGGCATACTGCTGCTACAGGAAAAGTTTAACAAGCGCCTGCTTCAGGTAGACCATCTGTGCATCTCATTCCAATATAGGTCACATCATATCCAGACAAAGATGCATATCATAATATAGGACATGTTCTGTAAATTCATTTGATAATAAATACAATTATTAAATATTATTTGCACTAATAAATAAGAATTAGTGCCCAAAATAGAGTGATGTAACAACTAAATTATTGATCATTATATGAAACGAGATCATTTTTTATTGTCATATGATGTATGTTGACTTCAAAACCAGCACAAGTTCTGATTTTTTTTTTTTAGAGGGAATGAAGAGGGCCATGAAACTCACCTTACATGGAACTTCTCAGAAATATCAACTTGTGATTCATAGAAACAGATCCTATTGAAAACAAAGAAATGTTCAACAGTTTTCAGGAGTTTGAGAATTAAACACATGTCTGTGGTAGGAACACTTACAGTAACAAAAGGACTCTCTGCCAATCAGTGGTTTGACCTACAATTAAAAGAAAAGAAAAAAGAAAAATCACAGCCACAATTTTCAGCATCAAGATGTGCCAAATATTTCCAGCTTCATATTTAAATCAAATGATTCTAGTTATAAGCACTGCAGTTATGTTTACATTTAAATATTTAAAAGTTTTTGCATACCATTTTCTCTCACTGAAAGTATTGATTCTTCCTCGGTTCTCCACCTCCTTCAAACAGTGGTGCTCTTTGTTGTCTTGGGTCAGATTTCCATTGGTCTTTAGCGGTCTTGTCTTCAACGTGCTGATATGGTGAATAACGGGTGTTTGACAGAAATACTTTGCTCCTTACATAGCTGTTTCTTGACTTCTTAACATACGTGTTCATATTTTTTGGTGATTGTTTGGTGCCTCTTTTAGGAGGAAGCCTTTTTGTGTTTCCACCTTTTCTCCAAAAGACACCACTGGGGATAGAAGCTGACACTTTGGATGTGGACAGTGTTTTAGAGGGGCGGGAGGCCCTGGTGCTGGGCTCTCTGATCACGTTGGCTGGATGCTTCTGCACAATGGTTGGTTGTGTGAAGGTATGCAGAGGGTCAGCAGTGGTATCACTCACAGATCCACCATTTAGAGAAACGCCTCGGGAGTCCTGGGTTTTTTTAGTACCATGTGTATCACCAGGTAGAAACCTATCAGAACTTATATCCCTGACTTCAAAGTTCTTGGACTTTGCTTCATTGCCAAATAGTCTTGAAAAGACTTTTAGTTTTGAGTTTGGGTGAGAATTCGTTGGATAACTTGCATGAACATCATTAATCTGAGATGAGATCCCCCTCTGGGTGGAATCTAAGCCATTAGAAGGTGGAACAGAAGCATAGTCATTCATTTGTTTTGGTTCCTGAATGGCGGACACAAGATTCTCGTTGGACAGGTCAGATATTTCAGGTTTTGCCTGAGCACTGATGGACGGATGGGAAACACTGACCCTCTGGTTTGGGAGATAGCCATCATGTCTGCTTGACTCTTGAGAGCTGGAAGGTTTCACACTGAACAGGTAAGATCTGAGTGGCTGCTTTATGCTAAACACTTGATCCCGAGGTTCACTTGCTTCAATACCCACATGGCTGCTACTCCTCTGAGGTGAACGGTGAAAGTTGGAAACAGGCAGGTGGATGATGGGAGCAGAGTTTATATTGTTTGATTCCTTCCCAACAGTAGGTTTATATACCAGAGATAATTTGGCAGGTATTTCCTTGTGTTTGGATACATCTGGGATGTAGAATTGACTTCTTGGTGCACTAACAAATATACTTTTACCGTAGGAATTCAAAGGCTTCTGCAGAGACAAGACATCAACTTCAGTCATTCTGGGCTGCTCTTCTCTTTGGAAATCAATACTCTGTTGATACCCAGTTAAAGAGTCTCCACTGGGAGATGAATATGTTGGTTGTGTCATAGTTTTCTCAGAGGTTAGAGGTTTTACAATGGATTTCTTACTTGAATAGAAGCTGAGATCTCGAGATGGGCTGTTTGTGACAGGTGATGCAGTCACATGGCCACTGAAAGAATGAGACCCTCCTAAGAAATAGCTAGGAGGTTTTTGTTCAGGGAGGTTGTGGCTTGTTGACTGAACTTCATTTTGCACATCAGCAGCACTTGAGAAAATATCACGGTTTTCCCCAGAAATGCCATCATTGGCCAAACTTCCATAATCACTTAAAACCTGTTCTGTGGCTCCTAAATGATTCTGCGAGTAGAAAGCAGAGCTGGATCCAGATTCTTGGTCGTCATAACCACTGGGAGAAATTACACTTTCAGTGGAGTCGACAGGATTAAAGAAAGAGAGGCTTTCACTCATTGGTTTGTGGTCGTTGGCATCTGGTTCACTCCAGACTACATTTTTACTGCGGTCATCGTGGGCAGATCCGTCCTGCACAGAATTAGAGATAGAAGACTCTCCATTAATCATTTCAGCACCAGAAGTCAACTCATTTTTCATCGTCTCTCGAGCAGTTTGAAAATGTCTACTTGAGTCGCTTCCTGGTTTTAAATAGGAGCTCTTCATTGTCTCTATGAACCGTCTGAAATCTTTGATTGTTGGGAAGCTGATGCCCTCCACAGTTGTCTCTGGTGTGTGCTGCTTCAGTAAAACACCAAAAGGATGTTGGGTGCTTTCATATTTCTGCACAGCAGGAGAGGAAACCGCATAATATTCGTCCTGCTCCTGTCCTGAGTCTGGTTGGTGTAGCACCATGTGTTCACCAAGGCTGGTAACATCAAAATGAACTGGTTCTCTCTGAGGAGAAACAAAGCTCTGCTCCCCCGTAACCTGTGTTGTATCCTTCAATTCTGTGTTTAAAGAGTGAAACTGGTTTGAGGTTTGTGGGTTCTCATGGACATAGTAGCCATGTGCAATGTTGCAACCTATCAGGAAATAAACAAACATTAAATTCATGTGGTTGAACTTAGCTGTGACTAATGATACAAAAAATAAATAAAAACTTACCTTTCTGTGGAGGAAAACAAATGCAACCCCATAAAAACAGAGTGCAAATCCGAGAAACCCTGAAAAACAATGAAGTTAGAACAAAATAACTTCAAATGGGACAAATTTAATCGAAGATACACACTTGTGTCTTATTTACCCAAACAGAAGATCCATGGCAGCAGGACGCAGACTATTAAATCAAATCTGCCAGACCAGGTAACAATCAATCATGCTCTGATCTGTCCCTCTCCAGAGAAAGTTTGACAGCAAGACGATGACAGGGAAAGATCAGGGAAGGATACTCAAACATTTCAGACTCTGACTGCAGTGAGGTGATTGCAGCAGCTGGTGCTGTGTGAAAACCCAATTAGACGGGCAGTGGAGCATTTTTTCGAAGGACATTTGAAGACTTAAATATCTCTAATATAAATTCAGAAATGTATCTGGGAACTTACAGGTAGTTTAAAAACACCTGTTGCCTCCCTTTTTATGGCTTCATATAAATCCTGATATAGAAATTCTTAAATTATAGAGTCATACAAAGACTTTGTAAAAGTGTATTGTGGCTACATCCAGTTTAAAAAAAAAAGAAGATAAGTATAGACGTTTTACTCTCCTATGTATCCAGTCCAACACCTCTGGTTTTACTCATAACTTATAGTGATGTCTGAACACATTCTCATCCACTCTGCCCTCCTCTCTCTCTCTTTTTCTCCCCACATGAACTACCTGCCGAGTAGCTGCAACAACTGATTACAGCACGTCAACTCAAGATGAATGTTAAGAATGCAGAATATCAACTCAACAATTGAACAATTAGGATGTTGAAACCTGTGTTTACAGAATTATATTCACCCATCACAATTTCACTCTTTGAATTGTAGCAAGAGAGAGTGACTCAGGTGGAGCTTCAGGCAGAACCTTGACACATGTGAATGAAAGTGTTGAACATTTTCTCTGGATCATTGTTAACAAGTGAGCACATGCATTAGGATATTCTATTTCACAGATTCCCTTTCACCTCTTAAGTCATCTCCCTCTGAACAACCGAACACTCGGCTCTGTCTGAATGTCCAAACCTGCTTCAGCTGAGAAAATCCTCAGCATAAACCTATTTGACATAATGATTCAAACTAATCCATGAGTTTTATTTCAGTGTTGCTGATTCCTGTCCTGTTGAGTTGATGCAAGCTCCAGACAGCCTGTCTCTGTGCACGTCCTCTGAATTAATGATGACCTGTGTCCACAGGAAGTGGCAGAGTTTCACTGTGCAGAGCAAGAGAGATACCACAGACCTGGCTCTGAAGATGGACGTGACAATGAAACACTTTGAGAGGAGATGCCAGCGGACTGCAGTCACCAAATGGTTGAAGTGGGTAAAATTACACAAGAAGAAACAGGCCGGTAGGTGACCTACAAGTATTTCTGTGTGAAAAGAATATTCATGGGGGCTGTTGGCTGAACTAATGTGAACTGACTGTTTTTGCAAACTGTGACTCTCATTTTTTAGCCAGAGAAAACAGGGCTGTGGTAAAGAAATGTGTCCAAACTCAAAGTCTTTCCTGTCAATAAGTTTTCCCCCGCTTTAAACACCCACTCCTGTGACTCATTTTGTCCCCTTTACATTCACCATTAAAACTCTTGAGACTTGGCTCTAATGCTAAAATCCAAATTTGTCTCAAGATTCTCTAAAATGCAACTTTGTGATCATGATTTTTGTTATAATTTAGCTCATATGTTATCCTAGGCTAAAAAAAACCTGCAGAATTCCAAACACTTGAGGAGATGTTTATTTTCTTTCCAACTAAGCTGCTGTTGAGAAACTGGAGGGACTTGTAAACGCTGGTCGCCTTAAACGCATCATAGCTGCATGGCATAATGTTTCAGCGGAGTCAAAGAGAACAAAAGAATACTTTAAGGTACTGTTATGTGGAATTTGATAATAAATATTTATTTCTAGCAACATTCCTCATTGTCTTTTTATGCTTCTTGCAGAAGTTGGATATGGGTTTGTTGGAAATCTGCAACAGAGACCACCAGATTAGAGAAGAATGTGACAGACTCTCCATGCTCCCTAGCAGCGTCTCATTGAAGGTAGTTGATCTTAAACCTCACAGTGTTCATGAAGTTGACACGCACAGTATGATGAGATCATACAAACCTGTTACATAATACTCAAAGTGGACTTCACTATAAACATATTTCCAGTGTCTGAGAGGCCAGTTGATCAAAGTCAGTCACCACCAGCTATGTTGTAGTTTACCTACCAACTGCACAGAGAGGACGATGTTTACAGTAGAGATGTTGCAGAGTTATAGTTTCCTGTATATTCATTGTAATATTTTTCTAAATCTTATGTAATTGTTGAAGTAATTTCATACCAGCAGATGTTGATAAAATATGTTATATATAAATATGTTAAAAACCTCTTCTTACTTCCCGTCTCTTCTAACACTGATGTGTTGTAGCCTCTGTTTGCTTTGGATTCTCATTTGCTGGAAATGCGAGAGCATTTTTTGGCTTTGTTTGCTCTGGAGTTTCTGTCCAACACCTCTCACAATAAATAATGTTCCAGCATGCCTATGTTTGGAGCGAGAGAAAAGGGCTGCTTGTTCACTGTGCCTTGCAAAGTGGCAGTGCCAGAAGTGGCAATAAAAAAACACATCTGGACACCCTGACATTGGCCAGAGTTTGGATATGGGCTGGATATGTGAAATTAAAAACATATGGACCAAATGTCAGTCAGAGGGTCAGTGTGGAAATTATTTAATTGCACTGATTTGTGGATATTTCTCATAATGCCTGACACAGAGGAAGTGTTATCTGCTTAAATCTTAAGGCCAATAGGAAATTATGTCTCTCCTCTTTCAGCATTATCATATATGTGGTTTCATCATTTTTTTCAGATCTTTCAGTATGTAGAATTGCGAGACAGGTTGAATTGTGCTGAGGTTTGTTGTGCATGGAAAACTATCATCCAATCCAGCAAACTGTGGAGTCAGGTCTGTACAGAGATTGATTCTTGTATTTAATTAATGGAAATGTTTTAAATCATAGGAGGGGGAGTATAAATGCTTCTTCATTTTCATCCCTGTTAGATCAATTTCTCTGTAGAGAAACACTGGACAACCGACAGCACAATGAAACAAGTTCTGCAGAACTACCGACCATTTGTGATCTATCTTAACCTGCGAGGCTGCACATCACTGACATGGCCCAGCTTTAAATGCATCAGTGAGTTTTCTACATCTTAACATACATTTTTTTTGTCATGAGCAATATCCAGGTTTCACTTGTGTGTGCATTGCAGATCATGATTTAACAGTAATAATTACAAGACAGTGAATAAGTTGACAAATCGTATATTTTGATTACACTGACGACACATAAACGCAGCACTGAAATATACAGTTTCTCCATCTGATACAGACTGTTTTATAATATTGAAAGGAAATGACAGTAAGGGAAACAAAAAATAATCAGGGTCCAGGTTTTATTTTCAGGACAGTCTGATGATTGTGTATTTCTGTGGAACCCTCAAGTGTCTGGGCTCCAGCTCCTCCTGCAGCTCTCCCTGCGCCTCCATCGGTGTGTTCCAAAGCTCAGGGTCCGTTTGTTCTTGGTCTATTCTGCTGATATGTCTGTCCTTTGGACACACTCTGTTGTAGGATTGCACATAGGCCTCCACCCGCTCCCCTGTATGTTCAGGAGGGGAGCGACAGATAAGGCCAGAGTGCCTCACTCCTGGGTGCAGACGCAGCCAGTACACCATGTAGTGGATGCTGTGGAAAATGGAGTCAGATTCTTAATGAGGATTTGCATTTGTGGCTAATTCAATTCGTACAGATTTGAGCAGGAGAACCCACCTGTAGTCACAAACCCAAGGGTTCCCTCTCAGTTTCAGCTGTGACAGGAAGTAAAGGTCTTCGAGAACCCCGTACTGGACAAAATGGAGGCTGTTGTGTGACAAGTCCAGCTCATGGAGGTGCAGCAGCCCAGACAGAGACGCTACAAGAGAGACAAGACAGAGATTCATGGGCAAAGCATCCACTGGTTCCTCACTTAGCACAAAACATTTAGTCCTATAGCTGTTTAGTAAAGAAAAGTAAAAGTCAGTGGTGCAATAAACTTAGATTGGACTGTAGAGGCTCATGTTCAGTTTATTCCTGAATCACTTGGATACAGTAGTAGCCAAACAGTTGATGATTGTTACTCACTATTCAAAACGTATGCTCTGCACAAATACAGCAGAATGTTTCTAAAAACAACACATGGGGAACAACGTCAGCAGCAGTTGTGTAACATGCTCTCATGGTTTAAAATGCTGCTGTATGGGTGTTCAAATGTGACCCACATATTTCATTCACAGATAATGATTCTCAGATTTACAGTAATGATAATGCAACACACATAAGGTTTTTTACCTTTGTCGATGTGCTCCATGTTGTTATTACTGAGGTTCAGGAATCTGAGGCCCCTGGCTGTTTGGAAATCTTTGGCTCTCAGATGACGGATTGAATTGTTTGACAGATCAATATGAACAGCGTCCTCTGGGATACCTGTCGGCACCTCAGTTAGACCTGGACACACAGAGGATGAGGTTACTTAAGGGGGTCCTCATATACATTTGATTATTTTACATCTGCCAATAAATAACTTAACTGCATTCATATGCTCCCAATTAATTTTCTTAATATCTTAAAAATATTTCCTCTATACTATCCAAAGACTGCTCTGAGACATCAAGTTGAGTTTTGTGCTGTGAGTTCAGTCAGACGCTGGGAAATATGCTCTGCCTCTATCCACGACCTGAGTTTGACACTAATGTCCAGGCCTCCTGCCAGTAGGAGACAAATAGCTGTAAAATTGATTTAGTCTATTCTTAGTAAAATTTAAAATGCCTCTATATGTTTTGCAACAGACTTGTTCTGAAATAGTAGCCAAACTTTGTTTAGCTGGTGCTTTCCAAGTTGTTCATGAGGTGACAAATGACTTTAACATGGACTCGGTCAGATGTGGAGGAAGCGAGCAATATAACATTGAATAAAAAACACCTGCCAAAACCAGATGTGTCTCTCTGCCAGCTCTGTGTCTGGCCCTTAAGCTTCTTTAGAGAATTTAAAGTTTATTCATTCCAGTCAGGCAACAGTAATATTTCATCATGAGCAAACAAACTCGCTGACTTACACAAATATTTCATTTAACCCTTCTGATCCATATGAAACATGCTGAATTTTATACCTCAAAACACATGGCTACAGTTAATCTTCCATATTAACACAAATATAAGATGATGACAGACTTGCCTCGTTTCGTGCAGTCCATTCGTATTTGGGGGAAGATGTAGGTGTGGCAAGTTGTGGTTATGTCTGGTTTGCTGCGAAATGGAGCCGGCTCCACAGGGCCTGGGGTGTCCGTTTGGTCGCCCTGTGGGACACCGGTCAGGTCTGACTCCTTACAGAGCAACTGAGGATCAATCTGCTTCAGCTTCTTGCCTTTAAACCTGAAGGGCTCTGCACACCTAGAGAAGGAAATACAGTTGAGCCATGAATCAATCAAATGTGATATTTGGAGGCAGTTTATTTTCTTTCTGGGATTCAGTGATGACTTGTTTGCCTCTGGGATCAGAGCAGTAGATCACACTCTATCATCATCCTTGGCGTAAACATTCACCTGGCATATTTTCCTAAATTGCGGTTGCTTGGGACCTGAAGGGTGCTTATAAGACTGTCCATTGGGCAGAGACAATTCCAGGGATTATCATATAAACGCAGGTAACGGATGTTTGGCATGGGGATGAGGGCCTCCTCATTAAGCGTTTCCAGATTATTGTGCTGCAGCAGCAAGGTTTTAAGTTGCACCAGGCCCTGGAAGGCCCCATCCTCAATTGAAGAGATCCGGTTCTGCTGCAGGTCCAGAGTAGTTAAACTCTCGTATCCAAAGAAGGTCCCCTCACGTAGGACTTTGATCCGGTTGCGTGCTAGAAGGAGGTGCTTGGGTGCGTTGGACCAGGTTTGGGCGTTGGGAACGGAGGAGAGACGTCGTTCCTGACAGTCCACAAAGACGTCTCCGGATTCTGTTGACTCTGAGCAGTCGGGTGGCACAAGCCTGGAGGGGCCTGATCTGCTGTGACGCCCAGCACCTCTGACCCTGACAGTGTTCAAACACAAAGACATGTTCAGAAATTATAATGAGTCTGTGAAAAATGGAATGAAGTGAAGACTAAATCCATACCTGTCGTGTGTGAGTTTGTGTCGCGCTCCTTTGAGGCCTCTTCCTCTTCCTCTTCCTGACCTTTTCATGTCGATGCTCGGGAGCAGGAGGAAGAGCAGGAAGGCGAAGAGGAGACTAGAGGTCATGTGCATCCTCAGCTCTGCAGGGTTTGTCTTTTCAATTAGAAGAGCTGGAGCCAAAGCACAAGTTTGAGATAAAAAGTCTAAAAAAACAGGCTTAAAAAAAAAGCAATGGGTCAGCAGTGTTGTTGTTGATGAAAGAAAGCTGCTGCCTACACAGAGGCTACACATTGCATAAGAGATCATAGCCGTCCAGGAATGTATGTACAGCTTTAAAACTAGACCACTATATATCATACATGTCATATATCACTTAACACATTACAACCTACATCATATTCATAGAAAAAATGTATTTACAAAAGAAATGGACCAACTGTTTATCTGCTCTTTACTCTTTTTCTGTATATTGTTTTTTCTAAGGTGAATGCAGAAATCTCCAGGAGCTCAATGTATCAGAGTGTTTTAATGTCACAGTAAGTAAAGCACTGTTAAGACCATAATGTTTAGATGGTGGTAAAATCCTAAATCTATAAGTAAATCCATCACAAATATTACTGTTCACACTATCAACAATTTAACATTGATAAAGTATTGATAAATTAACAAAAATGTCCTCATTGTTAATGTTTAGAAGAAAATCACAGATAAGAGTAAGATCGCAGTTGTCCGGTATCTTATTAAGTTTTTACCTGGGCCAAGGAGGTTATGTTTTCACCTCTGTCTGTTGTTTTGCATGTTGTTTGATTTAAGGGAAAATTGCACAAAAACAACAGGACAGATTTCTGCGAAACTTGTTGAAAGGGTGCTTTTGATCCGGATCAAGAAGTCTTTTATTACTTTCTTTAACATTGTCAAATAGACGATTTTCCAACACCTTCACCATTTTCCCTCAGAATAATTTAGGGATCTTAGTGAAAATCAGACTAAAGAGACTGATATCTATGAGGGTGTGAAATGTGGTGCAGTTCTAAGTTGTTTTATTCCTTGTATTATTTATACATTTATTCCATCTCATGAAAACCAAAAATATATAAATCCTTTTTTAATGCACCACTGATTGTGATTGATTTTCTTGCGGTGATGGTAAAACTTGACCCCTTGCTCTTTAACAGGATACAATGGTTCAGGAAATTGTCGAAGGCTGCCCCAGCCTGCTCTACTTGAACCTTTCCTGCACACTTGTTACAGACAAAACTCTCAGAGAACTGTCCAGGTAAAACTCCAGATGTGGTAAATCCATCAGGCGTTAGGTTTTGTGATTCGAGTTGTGCTCTAATACACAACTGTGTACCACAGTGATCTTTTCTAGCCTCTGTCATTTTAGATCCCAGAATTATCCCCATTTGTGTTTGTCCACCAAAAAGAAGCCTGCTGGGTCTTATTTCACGTCTGAAAGCAGAGTGTGTACAGCCATTGTAACGATTTAGAACAGATGTGGAACTCACAACAAAGTTGGCTAGACTGTGTGATTGCATCATCGACAGATTAGTGAAACAACAGTTTGCAGTCATTGGCTCTCTCTCGCTCTCTCTCCCATGGGTAGCAGTGTTGTGTAAAATGTTTTGGGATATATTTCACATTGACCCATGCCAGAATTTTGTTAAAAACAACATAAAAACATCTGTTATATTCACAAATCATTTGTTTCTTATAAATGAATCTAACAATCTGTTTTGAACAGAAACTGTCTCAACCTTCAATACCTGAGTCTGGCCTACTGCTACAGATTCACAGACAAAGGATTTATGTACCTGACCACAGGGAAGGGCTGCCACAGTCTCATCCACCTCAATCTGTCCGGCTGCACTCAGGTCAGTTGTTGCTCTCCTCTTGGTTTGGTTTATAGTCCCAGCTTCAACTGTGGATGCAGAGTCTGTCTTGGATAGATCCAGTCCCTGTTCTCTGCTCACACGTGTCTCCTCTCTCGTTTCTGGCTCTCCCCTGTTTGTACTCTTTCAGCACTTTAAGCGAATGGATGAAAAGTGAAGGAGAAGCAGAGTAAAAGGCAGCTGTGGCCCAGTGGAGGGTTGGGTTTACACAATCATCTCTGGCCCACCCACTCAAGATGTGCACACTCCATAACATAAGACACATGCACAGCAACATAAAACACACTCTCCTCTGGAAATGTGCGTTCATTTAGTTTGGATCCAGATGTATGGTTTCACTTTATGGGGCCCAGAGAATGTGAGCACTGAGGAAAACAGCATCCAGGAAAATGATTCAGATTCCAACGTGGACACACATTTTCCCCTCTCTCCTCCCAGATGACTGTAAACGGGTTCAAATACCTTTCAGCTGGATGCCCTTCACTTAGAGAAGTTGTGATTGATGACATGCCCACACTGTCCGATAACTGTGTCCTGGTGAGTTTCATCATTTCTTACATCTCAGGTTTCACACAGTCTTCACTTCCCAGCTCTGTAACGGCTGCGGCAGAAAATAAGGAATAAATTAGAAAAGAATTTACTAAGTCAGCTCATGCATAACTGTGTGACCACACATCCTTAACCCCTTAACCCCTTTACCCCTTTAAACTTAGTTTGGATCATCCCTCATCTCTAATAGGCACTACTTGCCAGATGTCGCTGTCTATCTGCCATTTCTCTTCTGGATGCTCATCATCTTTCCGACATAGCGTTTAAAGCCATCAGTGAAGCAGCCACGCTGAAGACTCTCAGTACAGAGGGTGAGGTCATGTTGCAGCCTAGAGCCTGAGGTCAACACATGAAATACTACAATCTTGATACAGTTGTTCTGTCTTAAGGGAACTCCCAGCTCTCAGACGTCAGCTGGGAGGCTCTGTGCAGCAGCTCACAAGGCCTCCACAGACTCCACGCCGCACAATGTCCTAGAATGACTGACACCAGCCTTAAGTCTGTGGCCACCCTCAAGAACCTGCAGTACCTGGACATCTCGCTTTGCAACAAGTGTGTATCTGCAACATGAAGCATCGAGGGGAAATGAATTTGTCACAGTAGCAGACAAAGTACAGAGAAGCGAAATACAAAAAGCTTTAAGTCAAATAAAATGCAGTTAAAACCAAAGCTTTATGTACACAGGTGCACAGTGCACATTATGTAAGTTTCTGTGATGTCATAAGCTGCATGAAGTAAATGTGTGTGTTTCAGGGTGAGTGATGCTGGGATCAAATATTTGACTATAGGCTCCTCAGTCGCCAAATTGCGAGAGCTGAACGTCAGTCACTGCCGGCTCCTCACCGACATGTCTGTCATGAGGATCGCACAAAGGTAGACAAAGACACTACGCACTTACCTTGTAATGGTCTGTTGATATGTGTCACACAGCAGTTCTTTTGTGTTTGTGTACAATCGATCAGGTTGTGTAAACTCTCCCACCTCAACTTGAGTTACTGTGTGAAACTGACCGACGCGAGTCTGGAGTGGCTGAGTGGCAGCTCGATCTGCTCTCTTGACCTCAGCGGTTGCAACATCCAGGATCAGGTATCATTTAGATTACAGTCACACATTCCTGGAGAACATAAGGACCCTTGTGTTGAACAGTCTGTAACTTGGTAGTTTTGTGTTTTTTTTAGGGGCTGGCTGCCATCGAGGACATTAGCCTGAGGAAGTTAGTCCTTGCAGAGTGTGTCAACATCACAGATATTGGCATCGAGGTATAAATCCAGCTAGAGTTTCAACACGTGGCGAAACACGTTTTGATGAGTCAGTTTACTTTGTTCTCCAGTGTTTGTTAATGTCGACCCTTGACAGGAAATAAACATAACCACTTGTTTTCTAGGCAGTTTTCAGGAAAGTCATTATTCATTCACTTACTGTTTCTGCCACAAACAGATGTGAACATGTAGATGTGACATCTTCTTGGAGATGTGGTTTCTCATTAACCTACATGGCATCAGTTCACCTTCATCAAAAATCTCTCCATCATTTCATTTGTTCCCCCACGACAACAGAAGCTGTGCAGGAACATGAGAGATCTGGAACGTGTTGATGTGTCTCACTGCGTCGCTCTGTCTGACCTGGCCATTAGAGCCATTTCATTCTACTGCAGGAGTCTAGTCACACTGCGGATGTCAGGCTGTCCCAAGGTACACACGTGCACACACACGTGCACACACACACACACACACACACACACACAAAAACACTTCCTATTAAAGCCTTTTTAATGTCTATTGTGTTTTCTTTTGTCATTTCATGTAAAGAAAAATGAAGCGCATGTACAGGAGCTTGAAACATGGTGGATCTCTAATTACCTTCACTAAGGAGTTTTATGTTTGTTTTTTTGGAAATAAGATTACACAAAAACTACTGGATGCATGATCACAAAACTTGGAAGAAGTATGTGGTACGGCTCAGGGAAGAACTCGTTTGGTGCAGATCCTATCAGGGGGCAGATCCCTGTCATAGATCTTGATTTAATTTAAGAAAACTGATATCTTCAAGTGTGAGAAATACTCTACTGAATGTCATTGTAGTTCAAAGTCAACATAAGAGAGCTACGTATGTTATGTTGCCCTTCATCTTTCTTTATTCACATTGTTTTCATTGGTCCACACTTTCTTGTTTCCTCTTCTCGCCTCAGATGACAGACATGGCGATGCAGTATCTGACAAGCGGATCTCAGTACCTGCGAGAGCTGGATGTGAGCGGCTGCGTGCTTCTCACCGATCGCACGCTACGACTCATAGAAAGGATCTGCCCCCCGCTCTGCTCCGTCACGATGACCTGCTGCAGCAACATCTCCAAGTAGGACACAAACTTCAAAGAGTGCCGCAAAGTCCCGCATGAGGATGTTTAATGAGAAATGTGTGTTCCCTCAGGGCGGCCGCCTTAAAGCTGCGGCCTCGTGTGAAACACTGGGAGCACAGCAACGACTTCTCTCCATACAGGACTGGAAGCAACACAGGCAAAGTTCTGCATCCAGTAACAAGACCCATCAAGACTGAGAACACCTGGGAAGTGGTGGAGCACTCAGTGATCACAAGAGCAGCGAGTACAGAGAGGATATAAACAGATCTCTATTAGTGCTTTATAAAAAGAGAGCCTCACGTAGCCTCACTGTCAATCAAACCACAGCGGCAGCACTCCATCGTATATTTGTGAAAGAAGCATTTTCTACAAACCAACATTGGAGATAATCATTCAAATGTTATCAGCTTCACCTTCTGTGAGTTTATCATTTCTGTCTGGATACAATCTCAGACATAGCACTACATCTGCCACCTCCCTGACACATTATACTTCATCAGCTCCTCACATTGGAATGCTTTACTCTGCGGTCTTAAGTTTCATCCTGCAGATGACAGTTTGTCTTCCACATAAATACTTCACAGACTCTTTGATGCTTTTCTATGTTTTTACATGACTGTTTTGCCTCAGGCGTCATTTTTCCTTGTAGGATATGATATACTTCTCTCATTGGAATACAGCTAATTTATTTTGTATGCATGCATTTCGTTTGCTCCACATATATTTTGTTCAGCCAGCCATCACAAATCTCCGTGTCAATTGTAACAACTAAGTGGATGTAGTTTTAAAAAAAAGCTTACCTACATCATTTTAGCATCATATTCACTGTACATCTTAGCTGGTGATATTGATCTGTGTCAGTCTAACCATATTACAGATTGACAAACTTAGTATAAAATGCTCTTGTTAAAAGAAACATAGTGATGAAACACACAGTTGAGCTGTAGCCACAATTCAGAAATCACTAGACTTAATGATTTAATGATAGAACTATTTATTACAGATGATCCAAAGTGTGAATGCAGTGTGGTGGCGATGCTGCGGTGGCCAGTGAATTCAGCCATATTAAGGTGTTAAGACATGACTATTGTTGATATAAAATAATTTGTGTAGCTTTATACTTTGTTGTTGCAAAACTTTATCATTGTTAATTTGTAACATTTCAGAGCTTGTTAAATATATTTCAAATCTTTGTAATTGTTTTTCCAGTGAATGTGTTTGTGTACACATTATTGTTCCTGTTCCCTTTAAAACGGTTTAGTTATTTATGCTTATTAAATTAAAATAATGCATTTTTAATTTACAACCTTGATGTCTTGCTTTGCACTTGGTTTTAATTCTACTGTTTAACAGTGTGTGGATTTGTTTCATGTGAAAACTAATTCTGGGACATCTAAGATGCTCCACTGAGATGAAGCTCATTATAGTTGAATAGTTCATTTGAGGCACTAGCATGACGCTCTTTTGGGATGTGCAAAGAGGATTTTAGGAAATATGTTTAAAGATATAAATATGAATTGTTAAGATAAACATTTTGTATTTATTAACTTTCAATAATAGGCATGATTTAAAAAAATATATTTTGTAACTAATTAAATATGACAGTGAAGACATTTGATGCTAATGTCACAAACTGAGATTTCTTGTTCAAGTTAATATTTTATCATTAATAACAAACCAGTTGTAAGTTACACAGTTCACTCCCCACCCTCAGGAAACTGTATGTACACTGGTTTTTAACACATAGAGAACATTTGTTAAATACTATAGATATCATTTCCTCATTAACAGTTTATCCTGAGCAGAGAGTTCATCAGTGAGGTAAAGGTCTCTGTCTGTAAGTGTGAAGTCAGTCACAACTCAGCTCCCCAGCTTCAACGACTCAAACCAGCTCTGTGTCTTCAGAGTGACAGATCCTCGGTCTGCCCGAGCTTTCACCCACCGGTCCACTGGAGACGCTCCATTCAGATAACCTGAGAGAATATTTGGAGGATGTAACAGATACAGAAAGGTGGTTGTTAAGGGTTTAGTTAATTCCCCTGTTTGTGTTTTTCAGCAGGATAACGCAGAAACTACTGGACAGATTTCCACGAAACTTGGAAATAACCCATTAAAATTTGGGACAGATCCAGTTTAGTTTTTCTGCTAGTTATGAGTATTTTCTTTTTTTATTTTACATTTTTGTGAATTTCACAAGAAATAATGTAGAAATCTTGATTGTAAAAATTCTACCTTTATAGGACTGATATCTATGAGTGTGTGCGGAGCAGCTTGAACTTAAGGAGCCTGTTGTTGCCTTGGCGGAGATCCTCGTTCTTTCTTGAACAATAAAATAAAGTGTAATGTCATGAAAACTAATAATGGTTTACCAGTAACTGTGGTTTGGCCTTGAGCTGTGTGGTTTTCTGCTCCATCCAGGACAACATCTGGGAGGATTTCCACCTCCGCTCCGCAGAGCTCCACCCCGGCTTTCAGTGAGGATGGGACACGCACACACACCGCTCCTGCGTACGACAGGAGAATGAGAGTACGACTCAAAAGGTAGCTAGGGTTCATCAAATGAATATTTTCCTCAAACCGTGTGTTTACCTTCCTCACTGTGGAGTTCAGCACTGCCGCCATCTCCCACATAGACATCGATGCCTCCGCTGTGAGAGGAAACATCCAGGGAACTATTTGAACCATCTGCGAAAGCAAAGCAAGCCTCACGTGTTTTGCTTTTCAGCAGCTGCTGATAGAAACCATACGAAAGAGATTGTGTAATCAGTCTGCTCACCTATGACTGTATCTCCAGACACGTTCTTCACAGAGGCGTCACCTTTGAATCAAAGACAACATAACGAGCTGTCAGATCATTTAAAGTAAACTATAGGTAAACAGAGACGTTAAGACCGTGGAATATTAGAGACACACGACCTCTGACACATACTTTACTGTATCATAAACCTGAAGTTTACAGGATAATTGTTTCCATGCATTCTTTGATGTGAGGCCCAATACTGTGAGGAACAGATTAAAATTCTACGAAGATGATGCACTCATCATTCTTCTCATCGTGTCATGGAGCTGTTTGTCTTTCTCATTCCATCACTTCTTCCCACAATAGGTGTTTGTTTTTTTTACAACCAACCTGTTTTACAGCCGCATCCAGAACAAACAAACAAGTACAGAATACGTCAGTAATTGTGAGCACATTGCAGTTAAATGGACGTTGTTGGGTCAGAGCCCAGAATTCCTCACATACCAAAGCCCTGCTTGACCGACCAGTTTAACACAACACAGATGTGTCACACTGCACCACATGAACTCTGTCGTCCCAGATGTCACAGTGACCTCCAACAGCGACAGGATATTTTAACGTTTAACTTTTATTTATTTATCTAATTTTATTATAGCCTTGATCTTAACAACTGTTTAAATCATTTTATAATTTTTTCTTTATTCAGCTTTTAATTATTTTCTGATTTGTAACAATTGTATTCTATTTGTGCTCTAATGTTGTCTAATGCTGTGAGATCTTCAAACTGCTTTGAATGGTTTCGCACTGTTCACATTTTTAACTTGCAAGCACCTTTTAGCTGTGTTTTATCATTATTGGTGCAAATGGCTGGAGATGAAGTTGAGAGGATCCTCTTTCTCCTCCTCCTCCTTCAGTCCTTATGTCAAAGTGTTCTTGAAAAAATGTTGAACTCCCAAAAATGATTTGTTTTATTGGAATGCAGTTGACATTTTCACATGGTTTATATCTTATACATTTTTAAAGGAAATACAACTCAGTGATAGATAAACTATATTTGTAAGGCCTTTCCTTTTTTTTGCTGTGTTCAGTATGTAAAATCTTCAAATTCTAAATATCTCTAATTATTTGACGACGCTTCCTTCCAACATGAAAACAAACCCTCATGTTTGGTGTGATCACAGCTTAAAGGGTTATTCTAAGAAAGTGGAAATCTTGCTATTAAAAGGGTTTAATGACATGGTTTCCTGTTTATACCTTGAAATCAGGCTCCCAGTCCAAGTTTCTTAATATCTGGGATGTTTATTTTGGACGTTCCTCGACCTCTAGTGTCCATGGACTTTTTTTCTGACCCTTAACCCACTTCTCTGTTTTTGTTTTGTTCTAATCTGTGTTTTACTTTGTTGTGTGTATTCGTTCATTTTTGTGTTATTAAGTACACATTTCATAGATAGCATGTCAAAACAAAAAAATATCTGGTAGCAATAACTGTCGAATAAATGTGGAGTGAAAACTACTCTGAAATGTAGTAGAGTCAAAGTACTAACTGTAATTCAAACTCATCGCAGCAATAGAGTAAACTTCATGCTTCCTGCTTCACTGTCTGCAGCACTGACCACACAAACAGCACAGTTGAGGTTATATACACATACTATACACTTTATAGATGCTTATATAGATGAGAGGTGGATGCTACTGCTAGCTCACCGTGCACATGCCCCAGCTGTACTCTGCCTGAGCACGAGGAGATGCAGCTGGAGTCAGCGTAGATGGCTTTGACCTTCAGAGGCCCGTGTTCTGTTGAGACATTCATCCTGGTGCCCTGGAGCTTCTTGACATCCACAGCCTGCGAACACATGCAACCCATCACTGCACGAGGCCACAGGCAGGTGATGTGGTAAAACATAAAACTCAGAGCTTTTTAAACACATGTGGACAAATGAGTGCTGTGCCCTTCATGCTGGAACGAGACCTTTCAAGATGTCGTCAGGGACACTATCAGAGAGTTAACCATGGTAACAGCAAGCGCAGTTTACAGTTTAAAATAAATGGAGGAAAATCTGTCTGTTGATTTTCTCAGGAACTGTTTATTTAATAACTTCACAATTGCCTCTGCATTTGTTTGGATCCTAAGCAATACACCCGGGAAGTTTGATGTCCATCGGACAAGCAATTGTTAAGACATTTAAAGGATAGAGACACACACACAGACAGCCATGCCTGCATTCATAGTTAGACAGTTATGGATTGTGTGTTCAGGCTGCTGCTGCCCCCTAATGTCTGCTGAGTGTGAGACCAACCAGTACCAAGTAAAAACACACTCGTCCTTACACTGTCTCCACGCGTCCTGATGTCCACATTTCCGTGGATGGTGCCCACACCTGTGACATGTCCTCCACTGGACTGCACCTCCACCTGATGACCCTGAGAGACAATAAAAAAAAGAGTGAGAGGAGCCGGCAGGACAAGTCACTCTGAAGACCAAGCCCCCCCCATACTGGAACAAGGGCCCATGATACTAGGAGGAGTCTAATGATGCTGTAGCTGCTTAGTTTCGTCCGTCTCGCTTAATATCTCTTCAGCTAATAAGGTAATGATAGCATCCACCACTTTGTTAGCTGGGAGATTGATATTGTTGAAATGGAAATCCCCAGCTCCACCTTCACACACAAACTGGATTAAAGAGGTGGTGAATTTTCACACACACATTTGAAAAGACCTGGAATGTCTTTATGTCATATGTCAACAGCGCTGCCTTTCATATTGTTATCTGGACTGAGCAGAAATTTGATTTGTTTGACATACTGTGTTTTCTTTGTTCTTTCTTCCTCTAATAAAGTTCTAGTCTGTTGAGGGAGTATGTGCCATTTAAAATAATAGCTCTGATTGTTTAATGCCAGGAGCTGCAACCCACACAGCCCCACTGGGTTTACTTGAGAGTAAGTTTTTGTGACATATGCTGTTATTGTTTTGGATGTTGTTTTTGAAGCAATTGATTTCCCTAAATGTCAATCAATATTACAATATCACATAACTGCTGATATCAGCCATTAAGAAACAAACCGTGCACAACAACACCACATCGGTGCCTCCCTGTGTGTTTTCCATGTATCCTTGGTGTCTGCTTCATGCCACCACCCACCTTGACAGAATGCAGCAAACAGTTTCCTCTCTGTGTTTGCACTTTGCAGATGTCGCACTCCATTTTCATTACACTCACGTTGCCTCGTCCTTCAGTAGTAATGAACAGATCTGAGACACACACACACACACACACACACACACACACACACACACAAACACACACACACACACACACACACACACACACACACACACACACGTGTTATTATCCAGGGAAAGATGATAGTTGTATATGTTCCTCCATTGACTCATCACCTCACACTCACTGCTTTTAATGGGAGCAGCCACATCTATGGACACGCTGCTGTTCACCTTCTCTGCAGAGATGAGCAGCTCTCGGCTCCGGTCATCGTACCGGACGTGTAAGTGATCCAGACCGACCTCCTGCTCGCCCTCCGCCCCGTGGACCGTGACGAAGGCTCGGTCGGCCTCCGGGAAGGTGTGCGGGTCCAGCGGGTGGATGGAGACGCTGCAGGAGAGCCGAGCCCGCACCGAGCCGAAGGGGCTGACGGTCAGATCCCACCGCCTCAGGGGCGGCTGCGCCCCCTCGTGTGCGGGACACTCAGCGGGGACAGAGCCTGAGAAGGACCGGGAGGTGTGCAGAGGACACCGGGGGAGAGTGAGGGACCAGCGGCGGAGGAGTCCCACACCTCCCCGCTGAGCTGCTGAGCTCCAGAACATCATGGTTCCCGGGAGATGAACCAGCTCATCCACACTTTACACGGTCACAAGTTAATATCAACACAAAGTAGAGACCTGAGGGAGCAGCCATTCAGACAGCATGGTCACCTCCATCACTCTGAGAGCAGACTTCCTGTTGGAGCTCTTCAGGATAAAAGAGACATTTACAATTTGAGCAAACATGGATGCAGCAGCTGGTTATGTTCAGTGCTGGTGTGAGTGAATAATGAAAAATGATGAATAGATAAATACATTTCTTCTGGAGGGTGTAAAGAAAGTGTTCAAAAATATGAAACAACAATCAAACAATCAAAAGAATGAAGTAGAATTTGTTGTTAAAACAAACACAATATGTTTTTGTGACTAAACAATAACGTCCGTACCATGTTTATGCATTTGTTTGTTATTTTAGGGGTAAAATTTACTTTTTGATCATTAATAATTTCCTATTTGAACATCGATGGCCTTTGTTAATTGTCAATAATGAAAACAATTAAAGTCATTTTCTGAAATCATAAGTTGCTGCTGGCTCCTGGTTGAGTCCACCTTGCTCACCCTCATTGTTCAGTTTGTCTCAGCATAAATATAAAGTTAATTATATAAAGTTAATTTAGAAGTATGAGACATGTAATACAGACCTGATATAATGAGCAGAGCCCAATGTAAGACCATTATTAGCCTTTATTAACACAATAGATGATAAAATATATTATACTATGCATATGTTGGATGTTGTTATTCAGCTTCTTTCTATATATGATGTAGTATAAAGCAGATATTTTACATGCTTCTTTTTGTTCGATATTTGTAACGTACATTTTGTATTTTTATCTGTTATAATTCCCTAGGTCTGTATTTATTTCTACCTTTGGTTGGAGCAACTGCAACCAAAGCATTTCTGATTGGGATGATCCTTTTTGTTTTTATTTTGAAGGCTAATTATTCTGCTTCTGGTCTGCATCAGTGTGTCTCTTCACACTTGACAGACCGGATGTACACACTTGTGTAAACACAGCTCCACCCTCTTCTGGTTCTGTCCAATCAGGATGCACTTCCAAGCAACTCGTCTCTGACGTCTTCACGCAAAGGATCTAGGGAAATGGAGGCCGAGCTACTACAATTTAAATCTGACCTGAAGAATCTGTGGTTGCTTTTCTAACAATGTTAATTTAAAGGGATAGTTCACCCAAAAACTAAAAGTCACTCCATATCTACTCAGCGCTAAGAGGATGGATGGGTGAAGTGTTCGAGTGGTAAATATTGCTGCAGCCAAATCCAATCCCGTTTCCCCCTGAAAGAGTTTTGTGGACTCAAACACTTCACCCACCCCTCCATCCTCATAGTGGTGAGTAGATAATGTTTGAATTTTCAATTTGGGGTGAACTATCCCTTTTGCATGTTATTCAATGCACTGGTCCTTTTGTAATGTAGTCTCCAGACAACACACAAGTAAATGCGATTAATTCATGACATCTCTTTTTATTCATCTTCATAAAACAAACTTCATTATAAAACATCTCAAACAGCTTCATTCAACCATCAACTGGCCTTCCAGTATTGTAATAATAAAAATATCAGTCTCTGTAGCCTCATACCCGTCAGATTCACACATCTTCATAGAAAAATAAGAGGATCGCTCTCTCGTCATGGAACACATGAATCTCTATCAAGTTATTTTCAACATTACAAAAAAAACACACACGATGTACTTGTGATTATAACCTTTGTAAATATATACATCCTCCGTTTAATCACCACCAGGCGGCAGAGTTGTGTTGATAGTGCACATTAACAGTGAGGAGAGTGTGATGAGTTTTATTATCATTATTTGTATTATTATATGTGATATAAAAGCAGAGTCATGGTGTGAAGCCTTTAGGTCGGGTCATCATCCGGACACTTTTAAAGGACCCCCTGTCACTAGTGGGGAAATACTCTGTGGAGATGTTGGGCCATGTGCCCCAGAAGATCCCGTCCCTGACTCCCCGGTACTTCCCCACATAGTACCTCCCGTTCAGGTTGGCAGCCATGCAGGCGTCAAACCACCAGCCGGAGCTGTAGTAGGCCCCGCAGTTCCCAGACTGGTATCGGTCATTGTCCCGGTCTGGGGTTGTGAATGGCCGGTGGTTGTGATCGTAGCTCCTGCTGAAGCGGAGAGCGTCCCCTGCAGTGCCGGAGTAGCCTCCCACCGTCAGCCGGTATCGCAGCCTCTCGCTGGCCACCCTGAACTGCGCGTACTCCGCATGCTCCGTCACCCCGTCGAAGTCCTCCAGCTCCACCCGCAGCACCATGTCCCTGTCCCGGGTCAGCAGGTGGATCATGTTGTTCCCCAGCCAGAACTCCCCGCCGTGCAGCTCCCCGAAACCGGAGCGGTACTCGGCCCAGGTGCGGTTAAAGCTGACACTGCCGTCGTGTCTGCGCTGCAGGAGGGTCCATCCTCCGCCCTCCAGCTCCATGTCACAAAGGACTGAGAAGCTCCGGCTGCGGATGTCAGGGGTCACCAGGTACACCCCGCTGCTGGTCTCCCCTCTCAGCAGGTGGTCCGAGCAGTCTCTCCTCACTGCTGATGAGGAAGATTGGAAGAGAGAATAATAAAAACCTTTCTCTCAAAACATTTCAAAAACAAATCCTTCTTCTATCTTTTAGGCCTCGGTTCGTATCTTGCAGGTGAAGACATGTTAGCTGAGGTCACACAAGGTCAACAGGTCAGAGCAGAAACCACTTCATCATAGTTCAGTGTTTCTGAGGAATGGAAACTCTGCCCCTGTGTTTTAAAACAATCAGTCATTACAATGAGATATATCACAGTTATGACTATACCTCTGAATAATAAATCAATATTTGAAAATAATGACTTAAAGTCACATGAAAAAGACTCAATATCTCAAAATAAGGTCTAAATATTTCATCATAACTTCTTAATATCTTAAAATAATGACTTCATATCTCAAATGTATGACCCATTAACTCATAATAATAACTTAATGTCTCAATATGATAACTTAGTATCTCAAAATACTGACTTAATATCTTAAACAACTACATAATATCTTTTAATTTAGCATCTTTTTCTTCTTACATTGGCAGAAATGGGCTGCATACTAATACCTCCTTTTAAACAATAACTAATCTTTCCTGTACCTCTTTCCTGAAGTTGCTATGATAGAATAACAAACATAAACCGAGTGTTCCATGTTTTAATGTTATGATGTATAAACTGTGTAAAGAAGGAGGGGGGCAGATGTGATAATCCTCCTGATCTGCACCTGTGTCTCGCTGTTAAACTCAAGAATCATAGGACAGATTTGAAGCCAAATGTATCACTGACTGTTCCCCACGCAGCTCTGCAGGATGTTTTTACCACGTTAGCCTGCGCATACTTGTGGTTTTATCTCTTATCACCACACACATTGTGCACACATATGCAAATTCCTACTTGACAAAAAGCCATGATGTATGACACAAAGATGATCTCACAAACCATACAGTTAAATGCTCTTCTTTTATGTGAGGATCATTAGGATTTGCCATGTGGGCCTCTTAATAAAATCCTGTCAGGTCAGCTAAAACCAATTTACTTTTTTAACAAGAGAAAGAATAATAAGGCACTCAACTGCTAATGCACAACAGTTCCTCTGGCTGTATTATTATCTCCACCAAGGAGTTTATGTTTTCATCTGCATTTGTTTGTTTGTTTGTCTGTTTGCAGGATCACACAAAAAACTGCTGGACAGATTACTGTGGAACTTGGTGGAACCTGATGTGGTGTGAGTAGGAAAGAAATGATTACATTTCTTGTGTGGATCTGGATCAGGGTGCGGATCCAGGAATCTTTTTTCCACATTGTGAGATATGATGTTCTCCAACATTGTCACTGATTCATAAGAGAAGACTTCACAGATCTTGATGAAAAAAATGTTAAGGAGACTGATGTTTATGAATGTGCGTCAATTGGTGCAGATCCAAATCTATTTTAATACGGTTTCATCAGGGGACTGCTGGGCCTTGGTGGAGGTATGAACTCTACTCACTGCCATTCTAGTTTTGGATGTATTGTTGCAAGAAGACAGGAGACATTAGGGATATAAGCTGTATATCTTAAAGTATGTCATTGTGAAATAGTTTATGTCTTCTCCATTTAATATTTCAAGCTAAAATTTTTGATGTCTTTTGTGGGAGAATATAAATAAAGCATTATTACAATATTGCTCATGGTGTTCCAAACTGTCTTTTTGGCACATAAAATTAGCAAGCATGTTGTGACAGTCTAAAATAATATCACTTGCCTTTAGATGACATCCACGTTGGTAGTTTGCCTCCCTGGTTGTCCTCAGGATGCACTTTTGGACGCACGCTACTGGGGAGAGCGACCACCTGGTTGATTTTTACACGCAGCTCTAGTGCACTGGGAGTGGACGACTCAGCCGCCGGGGCCTCGGGGCCAGAGGTGAGAGGGGTTGTTGACCTGAAGTCAGGGCTAAGTGTGGAGGTAGTGTGGGCTCTGGGGGAAGTGGTCGGAGTGGTGATCATTTTTTTATGTGGATTTTGTCTTGGAGACGTTTCCCCCACATCTTGACGTATCGTAGTTTGTAAGCTGGAGTCAGCATTATGAGCCGGGTTTGGCCTTGTGGATCCTGGACTGGTGCTAGCGATAACAATTGGGAGGATCCCGTGGACGATTTTGTTTGGTCTTGTTGTCATTGGGATCGATGATGGCTGTCCAGCTGTTTGTGGCCTCAGATCAGACGTAACCCTGTTGCCTGGGCTCACCGTGAAGCCTTCAGGGAGAGCGTGAAGCAGAGGGAAGGGTACAGGCTCAGGGCTGTCAGAGGTCATTGGACCCGGAGTGATGGTTTTTTTTGTGCTGGGGCTGAACTCTGTGTCTTGCGGGGAATGAGTCGCCTCAGCAATATGTTTTATAGCACCAGATGTAGGTGGCATGTGAATTTCAGAATTTTGGATGCCATCCACAGTCGTCACGCGAATGATGTAAGGAGCTGAATCTGTTTTGGTCTTTAGGCTCGATTTTAGTTGCACTGCTGGTTTTGTCCTTTGAACAGATGTTGCTCCTGGCTTCAGTGTGGGCACGGGTGCAGTGGGAGGCCTTAGTTTGGATGTTATGTTGGATTCTGTTGCAGGGATTTCATCAGGTACAGATTCTGGTTTAAGATCAGGCAGTTGGCCAGGTACAGGTTTTTTAGGCCCCGGATTTGTTTGAGGTACCTGGCCAAGTTTAGGCTTCACACTGGGTTTAGTATTTTTGCCAAGTTCTTGATGTTTTGGGTAAAGTTTAGGGATGTGGCCAGGTTTAGGGTTTTGTTTAATCACAGGGGTTTTCTTGCCGGGTTTAGGCTTTTTATCATAAGGTATTTTAATACGATCATGTGAAATGTTTTGTCCAGGTGTTGAGTCTTGGTTAGATTTAGACTCAGGAGACAGATTTTCATCGGATTTTCTCATTAGTTCTGTCACAGACTCTTGGATAGGTTCTTCAGCCTTGAGCTGAATTGTTTCTGCTTTTTCAGGTTCAGGTGTGAAATGTTGGTTTGATTTAGAGGATAAATCAGATTCTGCTTTTTCTTTACTTTTCGTTTTTTTCTCAGGTTTCTGCTTTGGCTCTGGTTTGTCTAGAGGACGATTTGGCTTTTTCTCTGGTTTCGAGTTCAGTTGATCATTCAGAAGATCTTTGTCAGTACCAGTTGCATTTATTGATACAAGTCTTTGATGGGATGTAGGTCTCTGGACAGGAGGTACTAACTTGTTTTGATCCGTTGTGAGGTCTCGATCATGTTTAGGCGCAGGATTGTTTTTCACATATTGAAGTGGAGCTCTCTGGTCAGGTTTTTTAATCTGGACTTTTGGAGGTTTGGGTTTCTGCTTGGCTGTGGGTTTTTGAAGTGAAGGCCTCTGCTTTTGGTCGTCCTTAATTTTTTTGTCTGGTGAAGGTGCTCCATCAGGTTTATTGTCATTCTTAGGATTTTTTAGCTTACGATCTGCTTCAGGCTTAATTCCTGGTTTATGCTTTTCACCAGGCTTTCGTTGAGGTTTCACTCCAGGGTTAGTGTTGGAGCTGGCGTTCTTCTTTACTGTCCACGGGCTGTGGTCTTCTCCTCCTGTAGTTGTGTATAAATTCTGACGGGGAGTTGAGGTGGTTGTAGCTGCGGTGGACATAGATCGACTCTGGA
Organism: Paralichthys olivaceus; assembly: GCF_024713975.1. NCBI lineage: Eukaryota > Metazoa > Chordata > Actinopteri > Pleuronectiformes > Paralichthyidae > Paralichthys > Paralichthys olivaceus. The sequence continues at coordinate 9,973,695 of NC_091099.1, read as the reverse complement.
AGCTTGCCCTGGGTCTCGGACTAGTTGTTGATGTGAACCTTGTACTGCTGCTGGTTATCTGTTGTCTGGGGACTCCCAGTGTGCTTATTGTTATTGTTGTTGGCGTACTTGTGGTCCTCACATCTGCCTCTTCATCAGGATGTGGGTGCTCAGAGAAGCCAGTCACATCACTGTCTGTGCTTTGGGTTGTAAGTCCATGAGCAGCTTTGGTCATTGTCCATCTCATGTCTGGGATCAATCGTGAACTGGACAGAAGACGAGGGGGAGGAGATGACGTTGAGGTGGTAGCTTTGTTTGAGTCCACCGAGTCATGTGTTGGACTAATGGGAACTAATGGAGTCTGGCTGACTGAAACAAAGTCTGTCCTTTCACTCGTTCTGTTGGACGTTAAATCTTCATCGCTGTCTCTCTGTACAGTCTGGACCATTTCTTCTGCCTCGGGTTTGATCTCTGTGCCCATCTCCCCTTCCTCCTCCTCCTCCCCCTCTTTTATAGTCCTCTGTGTTGCTGAGCGCCCAATGATTTCAGTCTGTTTTGGTTTCTTGTTATTTTGCTCCACTCTTAGTCCCCTGTCCCTTTTCTTTTTTCTGTCCTCCCAACGTTGCTCTCGCTCCTTATTTGTATGCTCATCATGATCCTCAGACATCTTTATTCCATCACTGCCCATGTTTTCCACAGTTTGGGTGTTTTTGTCTGTTTCCTTTGTTTCATCTTGCCTCAAATATTTGTCACTTTCTTCTGTTTTCTCCTCGTGTTTGTTATCACTCGTCATCTTTCCTTCTTTCCCACTCTGCTGCTTATCTACTTGATCTCCCTTTAAATCCCCCTTTCTGTCTTTTTCTGTAACTTTTTCAATCTCCTTATTTTCTTCTCTCGTCATGCCCTCTGTTCTCCCCTCTCCACCAGAAGTTGGCACCTTTTGCTGCCTCAATTTGTCTGTTACCTTTCCCCCCTCTGTTTGAGTTTTTCCATCTTTTAATGGCACTTCTTTTAAGGTTTCTGTTTTCTCATTTTCTTTTACGACCCTTTCACCGCTCTCTCCCTCTGCTTCCCATTTCTTTCTCCCTCTCTCTTCTAAAACTGTTCTTTCTTTGGAGTCAGTGTCACCATCCACATCCATCGTCTTTTCCACTTTAACCCCGTCCTCTCTTAAATCTTTTCTCTCATTCACCCACTTCCTCTCATCCCCCTGTTTATCTGTTCCCTCATTTGTCTTCACATGCTCTCTTTCACTTTGTGTTCTGCACACTCTCTCAGTTTGTCTTACTGTACAATCAGCGCACATCTTCCTCAGCTGATCCACATGGTCCTTCAGCTTCTGCAGATCCTTCGTGATCTTCTCCAGCTCTGTGAGCTGCTTTGGCAGATGAACGGTCAGCGGTGGCAGAGTGAAGAGGTAGGGGCATGTGTCCTCCTCCTGTCCCGGTCTGCATGGCCCTTCAAGCTCAAGAGTTGCAGCACAGGGCCCATATCCCCTATCTCCCAGGATGTCTCCGTCACCAGAGACCCCTGTGGTCCGGGAGAGGCTTGACAAGGCCAGCAGGGTCCCATAGATGCACAGCGCTGTTAACCTCATCACGTCCCGAGAGTAAAGACTAAAGGGAGAGGAGGGAGAGAGCGTAAAAAAGATCCACCTCAGTTTGTGAGGCACAGTGACAGTGAGAGGAGGGAGTGAGGTGGGAGGGAGAAGAGGAGGAAGGCAGTACTGATGGAGCTGTTCACTGGAACGTGAATCCCTGAGAGACACGAGGAGTGAGACGCCTGAGAGGAACACAGGTGAGAGTGATGGTATCTCTGAGAGATAATGGATGATAGGTGTGACACATGAGGGGAGGGTCAGATATGATGCAGTTTGTCATGACAGCTAGAAATCAATCATGAAAAAGCACAATGGTGAAAACATTAGAAAGCATATGTCTTATTCTACTTCTATTATTACCTCTGCTCAGGAGGTTATGTTTTCACTGCTGTCAGTTTGTTTGTATGTCAGCAGGATTATGCAGAATCTACTGGACAGATTGGCACAAAACTTGGCAGAAGGATGCTGAATGGGTCAGGCAAATTGGATTTTGGTGCAGATCCAGAGAAAAGGACTGATCCAGGAATTGTTTTCACTTTCCTTAACATTGTGGGATAGGTTGTTTTTTCCATTTTTTAACACTTTCCCAGGGAATAATTAAAAAAAACATTTAAGGGACTGATATTTATGAGTCTGTACAATTTGGTGGGGCTTTATTGAATTTAAGGGGACTGTCAGGCCTGGGGAAAGATATGCACACTACTAAAGGCCATTCTAGCTTGTTTGTGATTGTTTGTCAGCAGGATTACACAAAAACAACTGAACAGATTGCCATGGAATTTGTTGCAAGGATCGGCCCAGAAAGAACCTCACATTTGAGTGCACATCCAGGACATTTTTATGTTTTTTTCCCCCCCAGAGATTAATTCATGGATCTATCAGAATTAAATATGTTTTTATACAGCTTGGTGGATGTACAGTTTATACTCTCCATGTTATTCTAGTTACATTTCAATTCATCCTCATTCTAATCACATCCTTTAATGAAGACCATTTGCAATACATACTCCCTCTGTGATGTAATGATAAGTATATTATGGCCATGAATATGCATGTGTGCCACAGTTGCCTTGGCAGGCGCTCCTCAGGCTTCCTGTCAGTGGTCTATAAACATGTGAAGGACAGATGCGACAGGTCAAACTATGCATTTAATACAAAGGCTGCGGTGCCAGTGCCAAGAATTTGTTCATCAGATTTGTAAGGACGTATTTCAATTTAATGTAAGCTGTGTGGTTCAGTTCAGCTTCTGAGTTAATGGAAACCAGGAATGTCAGATTTATCGGTGAAGGCTGTTTGATTTAAATGTAGTTCCAGGGTAGAGACATTTCTCATGTTCTATTGACTCTGTTCGGACAGTGCTAACCCTTGAGTCATGTAGAATCAGTGAGGCAATCTGTTTTTGTAGAAGCCAAACTCACTGTGTACAGACAGTGAGGTCTATGAAGGTTTTAGCTTAGTCATTCTAAGCTAAAAGCCCCAATCTTGGAAGTCTGCATATTTACGGTACATGGACCAAATAAATCATCTGCTTAGCAGGGAGTTTACATGATGAGGCTTCAGTTTTTCATATCCAGGATTTAAATGTCAGTCGCACCACAGGATATGAGAGATGAGTGATAGTATGTGATGTCTGTGTTTCATGTTTCAGAAATTTGTGCACTTTTGGTGCTTGTTAGGCCACTTCAGTTCTATTATGCCTCTGTCCTAGCCATAGCCAGTGGCCAGAGGCATTATGTTTTCAAGTTGTCTATCCCTCCGTTCGTCCATTAATCTCCTTCTTGTGAACATGATAGCTCAAGATTGCTTGAGGGAATTTTCAAGGATTCACAGATGAACAGATTAGATTACTGAGGTCAAAAGTCATCGGCCAAGTTCACAGTGACCTCATGTTCTTATGTATGTGAAATATCAGTAAAACCCACGCTTGGACTCAAGGATTGAGTTCAGAGGTCAAAGGTCAAGATCTCTATGACCTTACAAAATACTCTTTTGCCACATGAACACCCAAAATAATTATTTCAAATGTGGTAAATATGTTCATACTCATAAAACCTGTTTTTTTGGGCCTCTTGAACATGATCTCATAAGTCTGCCTTTAGGAGATTTCTTCAAATTGTGACCAGTTGAATTCAAAGATGAATTTATTAAATTTCAGTGGTCAAAGATCATCATCTCTGTGACCTCATATGAGTCTAAGAAAGTTATGCAGACTGAAACTGCACTAGTTGTCTGAGGCGTCAGTTGAAACGTGACCCCTGTGTCTCTGTTTCACTGGACATTTACTCCGACTGCACAAAACTGGAGAGATCTCTCAGCTGGACTTTAATAATGACAAAGGAATCCAGTTGTTTAGTGAGAGGACTGTGGGAAACATCACATATGAAATGAAAAACGAGTCAAGGCGGAAGAGAAAAGGTTCAATAAGGAGAAAAAAGAGCTTAACAACTCTGAATGCCACCGTTTCTGGAAAAGTTCAAGTTTGAATTTCAGTTCAGTTTTTTGCTTTAGAAAAAAAAACTTTAGTATATTACAACTAAAGCTTGGTGGACTACACTCAGCTCTTGTGAATGAATACACATACTAATAGCTATCTATCCAAACTTTTTTGACATTTCAAGTTGGACTCTTCCTCCTTCCTCTATGCTAATGCAGCCATGAGCTCATCTGAGATTTGACGACAGGGTAAAAGCCGGGAATAGAGAATCCTTTCACCTTCTGCAGTCACTTCAATACCACAACACTTACACTGGGAAATAGTGTGAGAGAAATGTTTACACTCTGAAGAGCGTTCTGTCAGAACACTGAGTCATGTTGATTTATTATCATCGAGCCACGTCTTTAACAGCGCAACCAAATCTCAGACAGTCGCTGCTCAGCCACAGCGAGTTAACCTGGTGCCTGAAGAATGAAAATGATTAGAGGTTAGAATATGGATGATAAAGGTTAGAAGGGTTTATTCATTTGATTTTAGCCAATCTAAATAAATCCTGTGACTCAGCTGCAGAGTACAGTCAGGAGCTCTTTTATTCCCCATAATGCCCTCTCTCCTGGCTTTACCCATTTATGGACAGCAGGTTTTTTTCTCCCCATGGTGCCCTCTTGGGATACAGTGTTTTGAATTCCCCCGGTGTACTGACTTGGCCTGCTCTCTGTCCCGGATCGTGTAAACACTGTACTTTTTTCCACACAGACTAGAATAAACTTCTGACCATCAGTCTAGTTTCGCTGCCTGGGCTTCCTGGCAGGACGCTTCATCTCCATCCACTTTGGGCAGAGGAGCCGCTGTCGTTGCTCACGTCTGTTATGTGCATAAGTGTCCCGTTTCCAACTGAGTGAACCCAGCGACTGTCGTCATGGTGCAGCGCCTGCCTTTGGTAACACCCCACTTAATCAGTGTGTATCTGCTTAAAATTAAAGAACCACTCCTACTCTCTGTTGAGTCTATCATACACACACACACACATTTTAATATTCACTTTAAATCTCCTTTGCCAACTCCTTAATTCTTCTGAAACTGATAGATTCCTTTACCATATGTGAGAATGTTTTTCATTGGTCGAATGACCGATAGTGATTCTTAAAAATGAAACAACCAAGTGTCCCTCACATCTGGGCTGGATTTCCTACAGCTCGCCAACACTAGATAACTTCAGGTCAATTTGTCTGTGTTCCAAGAGCCTGGACCTCCTTTAGTCTTAGCTTGAAATTAATATATTTGAATCCTTGTCCCGATGAAGGATATGAGAAGCAGGCGTAACGTGGGAACAGGTGATCTGCTGCTGACACCTTCTGCCAGAGCTCTGGGGTGAAAGGAGACATTTCATTTTACAGTTTTTTATCAAATTTGTATAAAGGAATTAAAAGTTGCAGTGAAGTTGTTTTGTTTTCTGTCACATCATCACATTCATGTTCATGTTGGATCTGTGCTGCAGTCAGTCTATTACCATGCTGTGGTCATGTATGTGGGTGCACAGAAAGATGGGACCCCCCAATGTGTTGACATTTCCTTTTGTCCCTACCAACTCTACTATAAGAGGAGACTACAGGCTGTTAACAGTATTACATTTGATGGCAACTTGCTGAATTATCCATAGTACTATAGGTTTGTTTGGTGGAGGAAAGAATTCAAGTCCTTTAATTGGGTAAAAGTAACTCCATTACACTGGGGTGACTGTGGCTCAGGAGGTAGAGAGGGTCGACCACTAATCAGAATGCCGGTCTTGAACAAAATGTTTTGCCTTTTTCCCAAGTTGGGCAAAATATTGGAAAATTATTTCCTGAAGCACAAGTATTATGATTATATGTATTATCGGCAAAATGCAATTAAAGTAGAAGCACTCAATCCATAAAAATACTTGTATGATTGTCGTAAAATTATTTAAATTATATAATTATTTCTAATTATTACTGATGAAGTGATGAAAAATCGTTTTTTTCTTACTGTTGTAACTGCTTCAAGTTAAATCAATTATAATGATTTTAGATTAATTTTAAACAATGTATTATATTATTAGATCCTCCTATAATGTGGAGGTTAAAATCTTAATCTGCAAACTAGTTAAACAAACGTGATGGAGTAGAAACAAATACTGTAGTGGAATTGAATAATTAAATGGTAAAAAGAAAAGTGCACTGTAACGTAAATTTTGTATTTGATTACAGCATTGACCGAATGTATTTTCCACCAGGGATTATTTACTTTGGGCTGCCTGATGTGCCTGATGGGACCAAAAAAGAATCTTTGTTATCCTCTGAACTGTGTCTCTCTATAGCAACTGTTTTAGTGTCTGCGCTCAGTGTTACATTTACCAAATAAACTATTTGGGTCAAAAGAAATAAACATTTTAGCGTAAGCCAATGTCAGCACTGATGAACACTGTGTACACATTAATACTTGTACTTCAGAGGCTGCAGATTTATGGAGCAGAGAAGCATGGATGCAGAGGTTTGACTGAGAAATGTGATTTTCCACATTGTTATGATTAATTAATATAATTGTTTGAGTTTTCTGTCACTATAAAATGTTCATTTTCATCCAAGTATCTAAGTAGTGTGTTATCATAGGGTTTTATTGAAATGTTAATCACATAATGTTTATAACAGTACTAATATGATGACTTGTTGTGCAGAGAATACAGCTGTCAGGGTCAGGGTGACAAACATGCTTGTCAATACATTTCCATCACTATACTGCCACCTAGTGACATTGTAGGAAACGTCTCATTATATACAGAGTCAGTCTGCGCATTTACAACTGATGAATATATTAGAAACTTTGACAAGCAGCATGAACGTGTCACAACACAATCAAACATCTGCAGATATTAAATACATAAAATACTTTACTCTGGATTTTTTTTTAATTTTCTTGGTTAATTATCTACAGCCATATATGTATGAATTATTTTTTATAGTAAATTATAAGATTCAAGTGAAAAATACTTCTTGTTGAAGTAAAACCAGTACTTTAAAACACAATACGTTTCAGCTGTAAATGAGTCCTATACGAAATGGGTGTGTGTGTGTGTGTGTGTGTGTGTGTGTGTGTGTGTGTGTGTGTGTGTGTGTGTGTGTGTGTGTGTGTGTGTGTGTGTTTGACTGTTTATAGCAGGTCTTTTTTTAAACTCATTTTGTAAAGTTTTAATGTAAATAGCTCTTCATATGAGACGACATGGTTTGGTTTAAACAATTAAACAATCACATCAACATTTCCACCTTTCTCAATAATGTTTTATTGAAACTAAAGAAACAGTGAGTGTAGTGAGTGACAGATGGATACAGCTGGATCAGAGCAGCCAGTGTCAGTGATATTCAGTCAGTCAGTCCGTGTGTGTCTGTGTGTGTCAGTGTGTGTCTGTCTTTGTGTGTCAGTGTGTTGTGTCAGTGTGTGTCTGTGTGTTGTGTCAGTGTGTGTCAGTGTGTTGTGTCTCTGTGTTGTGTCAGTGTGTGTCAGTGTGTGTCTGTGTGTTGTGTCAGTGTGTGTCAGTGTGTGTCTGTCTTTGTGTTGTGTCAGTGTGTGTCTGTGTGTTGTGTCAGTGTGTGTCTGTGTGTTGCGTCAGTGTATATCAGTGTGTTGTGTCAGTGTGTGTCGTGTCAGTGTGTTGTGTCAGTGTGTTGTGTCAGTGTGTGTCTGTCTTTGTGTTGTGTCAGTTTGTGTCTGTGTGTTGTGTCAATGTGTGTCAGTGTGTGTCAGTATGTTGTGTCAGTGTGTGTCAGTGTGTGTTGTGTCAGTGTGTGTCAGTGTGTTATGTAAGTGTGTGTCAGTGTGTTGTGTCAGTGTGTGTTGTGTATGTGTGTGTCAGTGTGTGTTGTGTCATTGTGTTGTGTCAGTGTGTGTCGTGTCAGTGTGTTGTGTCAGTGTGTGTTGTGTCAGTGTGTGTCTGTCTTTGTGTTGTGTCAGTGTGTTGTGTCAATGTGTGTCTGTGTGTTGTGTCAGTGTGTGTCTGTGTGTGTCAGTGTGTGTTGTGTCAGTGTGTGTCAGTGTGTGTCAGTGTGTGTTGTGTCAGTGTGTGTGGTGTCAGTGTGTGTCAGTGTGTTGTGTCAATGTGTGTCTGTGTGTTGTGTCAGTGTGTTGTGTCAGTGTGTGTCATTGTGTGTTGTGTCAGTGTGTGTCTGTGTGTGTCAGTGTGTGTCCGTGTGTGTCAGTGTGTGTTGTGTCAGTGTGTTGTGTCAGTGTGTGTCATTGTGTGTTGTGTCAGTGTGTTGTGTCAGTGTGTGTCCGTGAGTGTCAGTGTGTGTTGTGTCAGTGTGTTGTGTCAGTGTGTGCCATTGTGTGTTGTGTCAGTGTGTGTCCGTGTGTGTCAGTGTGTGTCCGTGTGTGTTGTGTCAGTGTGTGTCAGTGTGTGTTGTGTCAGTGTGTGTCAGTGTGTGTCAGTGTGTGTCTGTCTTTGTGTTGTGTCAGTGTGTGTCAGTGTGTTGTGTCAGTGTGTGTCAGTGTGTGTTGTGTCAGTGTGTGTCAGTGTGTTGTGTCTGTGTGTGTCAGTGTGTGTCACACACAGCTTGTTGTTGTCACTGGCTGTAAACACTCTCCTCCTCCACTCTCCGTCCTCAGTGCGTCTGACGTAGCTCACTAAGCCCCGCCCCCAGCCTGGCTCTCACGCACCACTTACGTATGACCGTAAAAAATAGAAACTTCCAAGATGGCCGAGTCCGTGGACTCCATGCATTTCGCAGCAAACAGCAAAACAAATTCCCCTAAACCCCTGATAGCCAAACGACCACCGGAGAGCCGACCGCAGTCTTCCAGCGACATCTACCCGCCGCCCCCCAAGAAGGTCCGGGTGGAGGAGAAGGGCCTGAAGCACCGGAGAGTGAACGGAGAGGTGTGCGCAGGGGAAAAACACAACGGGAAGCAGAGTTGTGGGAGCCCAGCGAAATGGAGTTTCGGCCCGGCCAAGGCGAGTCACTCCACCGCCGCCGCGGGGCCAGCGACTCCCGCTCGGAAAATCTTCAAAATCAGCAACTTCCTCGCTTCGCCCGTGAAAGTGAAGAAGGCGAAAGAGAAGCGACACAAGGAGAAGGAGAAAGGCGGCGAAGCGCAGCGGAGCTCCCCCGCGGGTGTGGAGAGACTGAGCCCAGCTAGCTGCCATACAAAGACCGAGAACGGCGACGTGAAATTGCTCCAGAGAGGTAGGTGACCACCGGGCGGTGCGCTGCAGCCAGGTTAGCTTCTGATGCAAAATCCACACGTGAGGAAATACTGTAATAAAAGCGTTAGCTGAATTATTATATAATTCCCTGAACCACAGGCCCCAGTGTTTATTAGGCCCGGATAGAGATTTATACACGTGGAAATGTTTGCTCCTCACCGACGAGTCTCCGCATGATTATAAAAGTGTTTCTTTTCACCGCCCCCCTCAGATCACCGTGTGAAGGAGAAGGACAGAGACACGAAGAAGAATAAAGAGTGGAAACATCACAAACTGCCTCCTGCACATGACATCACCAGAGAAAACGGAGAGGCGACTTCTCCACAGAACGGTACGACTCACACATGTTACAGGGACCGAAGTGATTTTCCCACCTCTCTGAATCAGCTCTTTGAATTATATGCAATTACTTTAATCACTTTAATGTTTTGGCCACATACACGTGCAGCTGGGCGGCTTTGCTCTCAGCCTCCTTCAGACAGATATTTGATCATATTGCTGTAAGGAAACAGCTACAGAGTTATACACATACAATGTGTGAAGGACTGTCTTTATATAAGTACACAACACAATAGTTAATTAAACTTTAAGTCTGAATTTTTAATTCAGATGAATTTTTGAGTGACACGATGTCAACTGCAAATCAGACACATCAGTTTAGTTTGTTAACCTAGTGGAATACATTTCCTTACTTGTGCTCAAAGTTTTCAAAGTTCAGATGTAATCTCGAGTTGCTTGAAATCTTCATCTCAGCAGAGCTACTTTCAGACATGCACTGAACTCCGGATAATCCGAAGGTGCTGTGTGTGATAAGGCAAATGTCCAAGTCAGGTGCTCCGGACTATCTCCAGGGTTTTTATTTTCAACTATTGTCAGAGTGAGTCCATGTGAGAATACAGCAGGAGATTATCCAAAGGATTCCCCTTGAGCGAGTGGGCGTTAGATGACATTTTATACAAACGACAGACGCAAAAGTACAAAACCCAAATAACACCAAAAAAAAAAGTGCTGTAGAAGATGCAGAAGAAGATGTCAGCTTTGAAAGATAACGCGGTTCAAGCGCTTTTGGTGATAAGAGCAGATGCCAGTGACTGTGTGCTGTAAACAAAAACATGTGATCTCTGCATGTTAAACATCATCTCCTGCCTCCTACACTTCACCAGCCCTCACCTGAAAGCTCAGGAGTTTTTCCTGTGGTTGTGAATGTGTCGGACTCGGACAATCTCCTGCTGTGAAAAGCAAATCCTGGAGAAAGTCTGAACAAGAAATTTTCCAGAGTTCATGTCTGAAAACATCTCCAGATATTGTAAGATTTAGAAGTTGTCTGACAATAAACCTGACGTGTAAAAAAAATTCTTATTCTTTCTCACAGAGCCAAAGGAGAAGCCCAAAGCTGGTTCAGAGGAGGACCTCCTGCTGAAGAAACTCAAGAAGAAGAAGAAAAAGAAGCACAAAGATGGAGAGCGGGTGAAGGAGCGGTACAGCCGACCCAAAATGTACCATCGCTCCTGCCAGACGGTGTGTTCAGGAGTCTCCCTGGGTCTGCCCGAGTTCCTCAGTCGAATTAATGGAAACAACAACAACAGCAGCGACGGCAGTAGCCTCCTCCATGCCACCACCGCTCCACAACAACACTACCAGGATCCTCCTGTTTCTGCCGCTACCTCCACCTCCATCTCCACCATGGTCAGGGACAGGCTTGGCTACAACTCCCCGCTCCACTGCACCCCGGCGCCGGGCCTGTCCGGTCTGGAGTTTAGTCGCCTGATCCACGTCGAGCAGCAGGCCAACGGAGGAGCGTCTGTGGCGCACGCCTACAGCGAGCAGCTCGCAGCTCTGTCTCCGGCCGAGATGCAGCGCTTCGCTCAGGAGTTTGTGACCCTGTCGTTCAGCGAGGACGAGGCCCAGGCTGCCTGTTTCGTGATGGGGATCATTCATGGAGCGGCGTCCTACCTCCCGGACTTCCTGGACTACTTCTCCTACAAGTTCCCCAACGCACCGGTGAAGATGGAGGTGCTCGGGAAGAAGGACATAGAGACGACAACCATGGTCAACTTCCATTCTCAGGTGAGACTGTTGTTCTGTGTTGGCGGGGGCTCAGTGTGTGTGAGAAGGTGCTGAAACATCCACTGTTTCTGTGAAGTGTTCGATCGTAGTCAGGAGGTATGAGCAGCTCGGAATCACCTGTTACACACTGAAACAACACTTTACACTTTCAGGTTTTCTGTGCGACAGTCTTGTTGGAGGGAAGATGTTTTCACTCTGATTTTAAATCCATCTTTACTCCTGTGTTCAACGTGTTTCAGTGGACTATTGTGTTTGGAGCTGTAAGGGTGTGTGTCACGTCTGTTGAAACTTGTTATTGGTCTCTGGAAAAAAATCTCCTACTTTTGAGTTCTCTATATTGATTATTACACCTTCAGTTGTGCTTTCATGCCTCTGAAGGTGGAGCTGAAGTAAGTTCAATTATGGATGAGTTATAAATTGTTGTTGTACGCTTTGTAGAGGTGCCGACAGCTAGATCTGCTTTTGTTGTAGCCTTGGTTTGTGTTAACGTGTCCTGTTCCTCATATTTGGAGTTTTTTCCGGAAAGAAAAATCTCTGTCTTGGTGTAACTCTAAACCTTTGCTGTGTCTAATATTCGTGGATCTACGAATATGCTAAATGATCCTGCCTCGGACTCCACACGCCCCTCGGCTGCTCACCTTCAGCTCTGACTCTCCCCATCGAGCACACAAACCTCACCTTGTTTTCTGTTTCGAAAGCTACGGTACGTGACAACTTGAAAATGGTAATTAACTGCTAAATAAATCAGACGTTTTTTGCGTCTGTAAGACCAAGTCGTCTCTGCTCTCAGAAACCCCCCCCCCTCTTCCTGTTACCTTCACAGAGGAGGTTGTTTTCCTCTGCGTTAGTTTATTTGTTTGTCTGTCAGGTAGCATGATTACAAAAACTACTGGGCAGATTTCCATGGAACTTGGTGGAAGGATGTGGTATCAGTCAGATAAGAACCCATGAACCAACTTTCTTTAACATAGTAAGATAGTGTTTTTCAACATTTTCCTTTATTTCACAGAGAATAATGAAGGGATCCTGATGAAAAATCAGGTACAATATCTGCTACAAGTGGCTGCATCCTGCTAGGTGTGATTAAGAAACCTGATTCACCATAGACAGCTTGTTAAATTAAATATTAAGGTTTTAAAACATGTGTCAGCAGTTTGTAAAAATCATAACTTTAGTCACTCCTACACCTCGATCTCAATTTAGGTCAGGTATACATACATTTATTTATTCCAAGCACCCTTCACTGTGAGGAGAACTTGTCCTAATCAGATACTGCTTCAGCTCGTCTGGCTCCAGGATTTTGCTCCACTACCAACATGAGGCAGATGATTCATTTTATCCTCCACAAAAACAAACCCGATACTGCTGTCAGTTTATTTTCTTGATTTTAGCCAGTTTGTATTAAACGTCAGTTGATTATAGGGACAGTGGACTTGTATTTTTCCATCAGCAAACATTGATAGTGAAACAGCAGTGTTGAGTGATCCTCGACTGAAGTGAGTGATTGATTCACGCCTGTGTTTGCTGTCAGACCGACACGGTGCGTCCGAACCCACAGACTTTAAACTTGCACTAAGTTTACATGCAGGAGGATTTTTATCTGAGGCTTCGTCTCTGTCCAGATGTTTTTAGCTCCGGATCAGAAACATTTTCCCTCCATACTAACACACCTGAAATGTATATCACATGACGTACATATCACATTTACGTACACTGGGAGTACTCTAGCAGAGCTATTGCTTCCTGAGCAGAAGGTGACGTTATATTCCATCTGCATTTGTGTGTTGCTGTCAGTGCATGTGACTCCATCCGTTTGAAACCATCGGCCCTCCTCTGATATTCAGTGATATAAACGCGACACCCAGGTGGAGAGCACACAAACACTGTAAACACACCTGTCGTCTGTGATGACCGCTACGCCCTATTTTTAAGATGGGTTACACATTATATAACACAACCATGCAAACTTTGCTGACATTGCTAACTAGCTACATTTGTTTTGGTCCGAGATGCTGGTGCTTGTGCAACATCTAGAGGCAGAGAATATTGTGTGTATGTATGACCTTTAAGTCAACAGGCATGGTGTCTGCAGAGGGAAAGATAAAGTGTTGGTCTGGTCAGTCCTTTGGAAGTAACTGATTTGAGAGTAGATGAATATGAATGATTTTAAAGAGCAAACTTTAATTCACCTGTAAAAGTGTATCTTCCCTCCAGACTTTTTGTGGTTATTTGACTTAAAGTGACATTTAGACTGAAGATTCTTAAATAAAGTGGTTTGAGAATGACTCTGCCTTATTAAGACTCTCATTTGTATGAGTTGTTTTTTTCACACCTCAGTATTAGTCAAGTAAACACATCCAGGAAGGCATCACTATCTGCTGTCAAAATCTGTAATTGTCAAAAACATGAAACTCCTGTTTCCTCTGTTGTTATCACATCTCTCCTGTGGTGAAGCCATTAACACGGATCACACAATTCTTTTCCTCTTTGTAATTTATTGCTTGTAATCATATCTTTTGTCTTATTGAGAAACACTGATTCCTAGTAACATAGAAATAACTTTAGATTTATGTGTCATGCATTGTCATGAATGTCATAGCAACTGGTAACTTGTCAATAGGAAGAATAACAACAATACATTTATACACAGTCAGTGGCGCTGATGTCATTGTAACTTGAGAAAAGCAGTGAAAAGAAGAAGAAACAGAAATCAGAACATAAAAACAAGTTAAACTCACTATGCTGGTGATGACCTCAGCTTTCTCTCTGTTATATTCATCTCATATACAGTGTATTATAAAATTAAACTTGCACATTTCTGATCACGTTACCAGAAACAGAATCATTTACGGTCCATTAATGGGGATGTTCATACAGGACTGTTGTACAGGATCGTGTAGACATGAACCTCTACGTGATCATTGAGTGTATATTGTAAATTCATACATATCATGTTTCTTGTTGCTGTATAATATTTTAGTTTTTTAAAGATTGTTTGCTAAATATTTTATAAGTGGAGGTACAGGTTGTGAGCACAGTCTTTATGTTGTATGCTCACACACACACACACACACACACACACACACACACACACACACACACACACACACACACACACACACACACACACACACACATTAAAGGAACATCCTGCAGTTTATTACTATGGAGTAAGAAAATGCATTAAACTGAAGCATCCATATGATGATAGAAGTGAATGAGCTTCTCTTGCACTTCATGAATTCCTCTTTAAACTGTTGAAGTGAAAACCTTTACTTAGTTGAGCCCATGTTTGGTCATCCTGTTTTCTAGATTTAATAATATAATCCACAGAGCTTGGTTTTTCACTCATTATCTGCAAGACTGTCTTTCAGTCCTCACAGTGATATCGGTTCGCCTTTTTCTCTATTGCGTGTTGCTTTCAGTGTTGAGTGTGGCCTCCATCTTTGCATTGAAGGTTCTATTATGGGCAGACAGATGCTAATTTCAGTGGAACTGGAAACAGGATTGTGTCTGGAGAACCGGTTCCACATTGTCCGAACCACTTGTACGTTGTAAAACATGGGAGACAAACTCCCACAGCTTATTAAATTGACTGATAGACCAGGGATCGGAGCTGATTCAATTTTATCCAACTGAAAAAAGTCAGACTGGGTTATTCCTACAGAAACTGATCAGGAAGGGTTAATGGAGTCAAAAACAAAATCTGGCTGATTAAATGATGATATCAGTGTCAATAAAATGTTTTTCCCATCCCTGTATTGACCACGGTAGCCTGAGTTGTTGACCATAAAAGGCAAATTAAGTTTTTTTTAAATGTTTCAGCTGGCAGTAGACTACATGTGTTTTTAGTGGTATATTTATAGTAAGATTTATTGATGCCTGCTGGGTGAGAGTCTGATCTGTTTCCGCTGTGGTCCCCTGCTGCAGGTGAAGCGGACATACTCCCAGGGAACGTACCGTGCCGGGGCCATGCGGCAGGTCAGTCTGGTCGGAGCTGTGGATGAGGAGGTCGGAGACTACTTCCCAGAGTTCATCAACATGTTAGAAGAATCTCCCTTCCTGGAGGTCAGTGTTTTTGAGATGTTTGTGTATGTACATGCAGCTAGAGGATGTGTGAACATCTGTCTTTCTTTTTCCCTGTGTATGGCAGCGAGTCATTATGAAACTGGAAGTTTCTCACCCTGTGTTTTTGCAGCGAACTCTGCCCTGGGGAACATTCTCCAGTCTGCGGCTGCAGAGCCCCACAGAGAGCGACGACGGCCCCATCATGTGGGTCAGACCTGGAGAACAGATGATCCCTTTGGCAGACATGCCGAAGTCGCCCTTCAAGAGGAAAAGGTGTGTGGAGATACTGAGTCTGTAAATGTTTACCAGTGCACAGGTGGCAATAGCAAAGCCACATTTTCATCAAATACCTTCACCATGTCTCTGTACATTGCACGTGCAGGTATGTAGCTGTGCCACGAACATACTCTGACAGTTGTTAATGAATGTATTTCAGGTCCACCAATGAGATAAAGAACCTGCAGTATCTACCGAGAGCCAGTGAGCCCCGGGAGATGCTGTTCGAGGACCGTACAAGAGCGCACGCTGATCACATCGGTCAGGGCTTTGAGAGACAGACGACTGCGGCTGTAGGTGTGCTGAAGGCTGTGCGCTGCGGAGAAGAGTAAGTACACAGTGCAAAAATACTTTTGATCTGCCACTAGTGATTACTACTATGAGAAAAACAAATATTATTTTTGGCCTCACAGCAGTGACGTTCCTGCCCGGATCACCAAAGATGTTGTGTGTTTCCACGCCGGAGATTTCCCAGATGTGGTCATGAGGCTGCAGCTGGATCTCCATGAACCCCCGCTGTCTCAGGTGGGTCAGGTTTATAAATCATGTCAGTTGGATGCACAGCAGATATAAAACTTCACTTTCAAGTGAATACTATAAGTGAAATGTCATGGGTTCTTTCGTACAGAGAATAATCACTGTGCTGCATCTTTTAGTGCAAAAAAGGAAACCCAGAGCTTTTCATTGACTTCTGGCATGCCACATTGTCTCTTGATAATCAATTTATATTAGAGGAAGTCCCCATTGTTATTCTGTTAGCTTGTCGAGTGCATCAGTTGATCTTGTATGGTGGAATTGCTGAACCACGTGTCTTCCTGTCTCTACAGTGTGTGCAGTGGATTGATGACGCCAAGCTGAACCAGCTCCGGAGGGAGGGGATCCGATATGCCCGCATTCAACTTTACCACGATGACATCTACTTCATCCCCAGAGGAGTCGTCCACCAGTTTAAGACGGTGTCTGCTGTCTGCAGCCTGGCCTGGCATATCCGGCTCAAACAGTATCACCAACACGAAGAGAAGGAGGAGGAAGAGGAGACGAAGGAAGAGACGCGTGCACATAGGGAAGTCACGCTTCATATCAAAGAGGAGGAGGAGGAAGACGATGAGGATGAAGACGAGGAGGTAGAAGGAAGGCAGTGTGACCCTGCTGTACAGGCGGTGATGAAGCTGGAGCAAGAGGACATTGAAGGAGGGGAGGGGCCGCCCCCACAAATGCCACCACTGATTTTTAAGGAGGAAGAGAAAGAGAACAGCGCTGAGATGAAGGAGCTGTCAACGACACAGTCTGTACCTTTTGTAAAGGAGAGAGAAGAAGGTGTTCTCACTCATTCACTAATGGAGCCTAAAGCTGAGGAAGATGACAAGGAGAAGGGGAAGGGAGGGGAAGATAGAAGTGCAGACACATGCCAGATACTGAAGAAAGGCCACGAGGAGGGTGGAGTAGACAGTACACCCTTAAAATCACTACAGCAAATTAAGAAGGAAAATAATGTGGAGGAAGAGAGGCAGCAAAAGACAACTCTGCCAGGTCAAGGTCTAAAAGAGAAAACTAAAGATAGTATAACGACCACTTATAACACACCGATCAAAAAGGATAAGGAAAAAGGAAAACGAGAGAGAGATGAAAAGGAAAAGGCTAAAGAGAAGGAGAAGAAGGATAAGGATAGAAGTAAAGAGAAGGAGAGGGATAAAAAGGACAGGCCGAAAGACAAGGATAGAGAGAGGGACAGGATGAGAGAGCATGAGAAAGTGAAGGCCGAGCCGGGAAGAGAGGGAAATACATCAACACAGCTTGTGCCACAGATGAGGAAAAAAGAGGATGAGGAGCAGACAAGAGAGAGCAGCAAAGCCTCTCAAACTTCCCTGCATGCACAGAAAGACGAGAAGTGGGCCAAGGAGTGGGACTCAAAGACGCAAGCCCATGTCAAGAGGGAGAAGGAGCACGAGAAAGACAGGGGAGGTGCACACGCAGCATCTCACACGAGGCCAGACAGAGAGGAGGCTCGAGACGCCTGCTCGCATAAACACAAGTCTTCACACGGGAAGAAGGAGAAGAGCGGGCACAGGGAGGGCAAGGAGAGCAACACGTTGAATACGCCGGCCAAGTCAGGCAGAGAAGATGGGAAGACGGGCGCTCCCAAACCTGCGAACATTCAGGTTAAGAAAGAAGGAAAGAAGGATAAAGACGTCGGCGGTAAAGACGAGAGGAAGAAATCTTCTGGTCCTACACCGCCAGAACACAAACCACCACGGACGCTCATCACCTTTGACCTCTTTAAGCCGATGGATGCTCACCAAACTTTCGCACTTTCCTTCACAGACAGTCGGCCTAAGACGCACCATCACAGTGACTCTCGAGGCTCTTCCTCTAAGCCTGGATCGGACAGTCGGACACTTGTGCCCTCTAAAGGACCAAGAGTAAAGGACTCTGTGCAGGGAAAACCTGCCACGCCCCTACAGGACACTCGGCCCCAGCAGCACTTGTTAAAACAGCCCCTGAAAACACACACGCCCCAAACAGAGAAAGACTTCTTACTATGAATGTCTCAGTGTCTAGTCTTCTATTTTTACTGTGCAACGTATGCTTCGGCTTTGTTAAAATATTTGCCACTGTATCCTTCCTTTAGACATGGACTGGTCTTTCTAATTTGTAATTAGACGAGCAGGTGCATTCCATTACTTTGCTGACACGGCCACATCACTCCAGTGACGTAGCAAAACGAGGATGCACTCTCACAAGTATTTTAACATTGCCTAAGAATGTAAGCTAAGTAGCTCACTTCACGTTTGTTAGCGAATGTATGTAGGCTCTATACAAAATGTAATGTGACCCGTGTGTCAGTGCCTGTGCACTACTTAGCTTCGCTCTTAAAGCACCTATTTTAGGTACTGGACTAGCCAATCTGAAAACAACCATTCTCACTCCCTGCTGTAGGAATTACCAGTGTTCACCGTTTGAGAAACAATGTCAGCGAGTCACAGATCTCCTGCTGAAATCCTCTCTGCCGTGTTACTTCAGACGATGGGGTTTGTTGTTTCTAACACTCCAAAAGCGGAGGAAGTAGTTGTTTTCAGACTGGACTCGGACTCACACAGGGCTGTAAATGATACTGTATGTACCAAAACTGTACAGTATAGATGTTATTAGCACCAATGTGAGAAAATGTATACAGAAATTGCATATATTTTTTGTAAAACAAGTTTTATTTTCCATAGAACTTATTTATATTATTTACTGTCTGTTTTTATTTGAAACCAATGTATGTGAAAATTTTGTTGTAAATACATTTTATTTCCTAAGATAAGACTTGGTAGTGTGATTTATACTCTGATCAGAACCTCTCAATAAATGGTTCTAAATAAGGATGTAGTCGATGTTAATGTCTCTCCTGCCTTTCATATCCTCCAGGTTTCAGTATTTATCTTTCTATCCACGTTTGCAGTTTGGAGATGAACATGTGTTTTTCAACAACACATTGAAAAGACAATGGCTCTGTTAGTCCATTTTTTCATCACGTCAGGATATACGGATAAATTCCCATCAGCCTCATAGGAACTTTGACTTAAATGCTAGAATAGGTGCTAATATGCTAAATGAGGACGTTAAAATGTTCAAAATAGGATGCCATGTTGGAACAAACCTTTATCGCATTAGAAAAGCACAGGTTTTACCAATAAAAGGCCGACCACAGCTAAGCAGCACAGAGATGGAACTGGATATCTTAACTCATCTTCGACAAGAATCTGCCAGATAAACGCAATATAACTGACAGGATGAATTGAAACTCAAGCTTGACAACAGTTAATACTGAGCATGGCCTTACAGCCATCAGAAATTGTATTAAATGTATTACAGAATTATATTTTGCATTCACAAGGATGTAAACTACAATTCTTTATCTGCACAGTGCAAAGGACTTAATTCATATATCCAGAGAATGTTCTGGAT
Organism: Paralichthys olivaceus; assembly: GCF_024713975.1. Taxonomy (NCBI): domain Eukaryota; kingdom Metazoa; phylum Chordata; class Actinopteri; order Pleuronectiformes; family Paralichthyidae; genus Paralichthys; species Paralichthys olivaceus. The sequence continues at coordinate 9,954,105 of NC_091099.1, read as the reverse complement.
TACATTCAAAGTGACTTGTTTCAGTGGCAGAGGGACAGTCTGGGATGCACTGCCAAATTCATCACATGGAAGTTGTGAGATTTCTAACTGCTGTACAGAAATACACAGAGATGCAACAGTGATTCCATAAACAGCAACGTATTACATGGTTCAGTGGAACACAGTGCATGCTTGAGCAGTGAGTAATTTTATACCATCAATGTGGCCCTGGTATTACATGGACACAGCAGCCGTGGCTGTATTTGTGTCCAGTATGTGTGCACCCTCCACAAAAAAAGTGGAGAGGTGAATTGTAGACAAACATTTTGTTTTGTCACGATTTCTGTTTCTACCATTGAAAAGCCAGAAGGAAGTAATGTGAACGTCAAAACAATGGCATGCTCTACGCTTATCGGATTTAAAACCTGTACATCAGTGTGTAGAACTCTTTGGAGCCTCTTGAGTTTGGAACCTGCTGTAACGTGCTGAGCTCGATGCAGAAACATCAAATTTTATAATGACATTGAGAAATAAACAGCATTTTAAGTGGATCGGTCAATTCAGCCTGAGACACAATGTGCTTGATAAGGTCTGCGTCCGCTCTGATACCAATCCAGCAGATCAGATTGGTGCATCCATAGCTTGAGAAGCCTGAGAGTAAAACGTTTCTGTCATGTTCAGAATCAAGTATTGTAGGGTTCTCTGATTCAGTCCCTCCTGTAGTGGAAAACACTGTGTCCCAGCTCCACCAGCGCCCCACCCAGCAGCACCCAGAGAGGGACACACACCACGCTGACCCACATGTCAGCCAGCCTCTCTAGGTGGGAGCACAGTGTCAGGCAGAAGGCCAGCTTCAGCAGCAGGGCCGTCAGGTACCACAGCCTCCTCTTCAGGCTCTGCTCGCCGTCTCTGGGGTCAAAGTCTGGCTTGCAGCGTCCTGCCATCTTCACGATCAGCATGAGGATGAGGATGGTGTCAAAGGTCCAGATGGGGAGGAAGATCAGGAACCAGTTCCAGTGGATCTTGGAGTCCAGCTTGAGGACCAGCATGATGAGGAAGAAGAGGGCAAAGATCCAGGAGAGGAGCACCCGCTGGGCCAGGGACATCTTCATCGACAGAGGACTGGCAGAGAGCCAGTGTCACCCACCACCCGAGAGACTGGAGAGAGGACCACAGCCAAGGTGACACGCCTGAAAACACACGAACACAAACATTACCCTCCGATGGATGTGAGGAGCACATGAGGAGCAGATGAGGAGCAGAGAATAACACTCACATGTGGTCTCACATCAACAGCACCCCCTCTACAGTTTATGTTTTCCACTTAGCATTAGTGCAGGGCTGAGGCTACTGTCTGTTAGCAGCTAGCAAGCTCCAACTAACTACGAAACACGAATAAAAACACCATTTTAAAAGTCTCACCTCGTTCACCAGGACGTTTCCTCACAGCCGAAGTTCAAAAAACCAACTCTACGACACAGAGAGAAGCGTCAGCAGCGGGGAAAACAAACGATACGAGAACACAGCAGTTAGCTTTAGCTTCAGCTATTGACACACTTCCGTTTGGTGTCTTCAAACTAAAAGCACGCTTTTTTAATCATTTGTACTATTAATATTATTTTTAAAAAAAGTTATTACTACTACTGCTACTACTACAACAATGATAATAATAATAATATTCTTTAATTCAAGGTTAAGAGTTGGGAATTTGCTATTTTCCAAGGTCAGTCTGATGTGACTTTATATATCAAACACTGCATAGTGTTTTGTTTTTTTGTTTTTATGACTGTGGCTGAGGTGATAGAGTGGGTCGTCCACTCACCAGTTGGTGGTTCGATCCCCAGCTCATCATCTGCTTTCCAAAGTCACGTGAATGTGTGTGATAGAAAAAGTGCTGTATATAGAAGTACTGCATGAAAGTGTGCATAAATGGGTTGATGTGATTTGCACTATGAAGCGCTTTGAGTGACAGATAAGGCTGGAGAAGAGCAAAATAAATATGGTTCATTTACCATTTACACTAGCATGGCACTCAGTAGAGCATATAACTACACCCAGGCCCAACAGTCCACTTATGAGAACACATTTAAATTCACTAGATCCAGATCTGCACCAAATGTCACATACACATTAATGTCAGTGCCTGATTTCTTTTCATCAAGATCTGTGTATTCTTCTCTGAGGAATAAACGTAAATGTTGAAGAGCGGCCTGTCTTGCCACAGCAAAATGTAACGGTATCTTCCCCGGACCTGTTCTGTAAGTTTCGTGGTAATCAGTCCAGTAGTCTTTGTGTAACGTGGCAAACTAACAGACAAAATAACACAGATGAAGGTGGAGGTAAATAGGATAAATCCCAACACTCTGTGGTGTCTGGTCAAAGTTTCCTGAGCTGAGGAGGGGGTGGGCTTTCCATTGGGGGACTTAAGACTCATGACCTCAATATTTTTAAAAGCCTGGCTGTGGCTTTGACTTTAGGTGGTTTAACGAAGCATCACTAAGTTAAAAAACTTAAGTGCATCCTCTCTTCATAAAGACCGACGAGTGCAGCGTCATACCCTTTTCACACACATGACAACATCACTCAGGACAAATAGTCTGTTTCCAGTAAATCAGCTATTTACAATAGAAGGAGCTAACTCTGCTTTTAAACATTACTAAAATGTATTTATTTTTTTTACTGGGCTAGTATAACAAATTAATACAAAGTACAACTCCGTAGACATCATAGATTGTCAAAAAAGTAAAGTACAAAACGCTTGAGGTAAAACATCATTTGAAAAAGATTCAGTTAAAAATCCCTTATTAAAATTCAAGGTAAAAGCTCACTTTACACTAATTAGCTGTCCTAAAAACCAATGATGCAATTTTATTTACAGGGTAGTGGTGGTGCAAAATACAGTGTGAGACAACATTCAGTCAAAATATTCATGTCTTTGTCGATTGTAAACAATAAACATCTGCATTTTTCTCAAACTCCTGCTGCACACAGCTAATACAGAAAAGCAAATGCTGTCACACTGATGTTCTAAGAAGAGAATTTTGCATTAGACCTCTTTTGAGTGCGGCTGACAATACAAAAACAATTCAACATTTTCAGAAGGTGCCGTACAAAAGTGAGATGTCATCACTGTGTTCCCTCCAAAACAAACTTGTGATGAAAAGTTTCAGACATTTTCCATTTAAATGGAAGCTGTAAAATGTCCTCAGAAAAGATGAGTGAAAACCATGTAACTCCCACTTTGATTGTTTTTTTTGTTTATATTCAGGATGTAGAGTGGGTAGTCCACTGATCAGAGGGTTGGTGGTTCGAACCTCCTCTCATCAATGTGAACCCTAAGGGAGTTTATGTGTGTGATAAAGCAAGGCACATAAAACTGCTTTACAAATGTGCGTGTGAATGGGTAAAAGTGACTGGTGGTATAAAGCTTTGAGAGGCGAATAAGACTAGAAAAGCACAATATAAATATTGTCAATTTACCATTTGAAGGATAAGGTGCCCCTCTCTACATTTACAGGATATGATAATAATCTAAAGTTTAGTTTTATATTTTTGTCACAATATCCAATGAAAGTTTCCTTGTCAAAGCCAATTTGTTTCTATGGAAGATGTAAATATTTGTTACATCTTCTATATATATTATATTTACTCAACAAGTTACCTTTCCTAATCTTACAGTAGTTCTGTTTTTTTGCCACTAGGCAGCTTGAGTCGTCCTGCAGTGACCGCAGGTTTGGTTCTGACTTGGCTCTTTGCTGATGGACTTCCCTGCTCTCTCTCCCCATTTCACACCTGAATAGTCCTGTCAATAAAGGAGTATACCCAAAATATGTCCAATAAATAAAAAGGCTAAATGAGTTACTAATAGGGCCGGACACTGCAGTTTTCATGTAGTATTGTGTCGTGTTTTTCATAGTTTTTAAAACAATTTCATTGTAGAATTACAAGGTTGTCACACACCACTTTGAATTAAGTTGTCATGGAAACCCACCATACAACAGTAAATAAGGAAGATGGTACCCATTTAATGAAGTGTAGTTTTCTTTTATCTTTGTCCCAGGTTATTGATGTGTGTACCGCGTGCGTTCCTAAAGGCGACCACAGCTACACAGTGCTCTGCCTGCCTTCGCGAGTGTACCCCATAGCTTCTGATGAGTGAGAAGGGAAATCGATAAATATCCCATCTGAGTCTGAGTCTGCAGACTCGAGCACTTGTCCAATTATGGTTTCGGGGCTGGATGATTCACTGGGCGGCGAGCAGGATGCACCCCTACTGAGATCAGTCATTGTTGTTGTGGCCTCAGTGCCATGGAGAGCTCCTGAGGAGTGGAGGGGATGAATGGAGGGAGACGAGAGAGGCAAGTCCATGCCACTGGCTCCAGCTTGTACAATACCTGTGAATGACAGCAGATTATTACAGAACATTATGATTATTCTTTTTACATAATTAACAACATAGTTATGGATATGTCTTAGTCTTGTGTCGTACCATTGAACTGAGAGCCCACACACAGCCTGTTGGAGGAGGGGCCAGACAGTTCGGATCCTGGGGCCAGGTCAGTGTAGGTCAGTCCTTGTTCCTCCAAGCATGATATAATCTCACAGGCCGAGTGGCGTCGAATTCCTCCACTGCCAACAGAGCTGGCATCTGGGTCATACTCAGCCACCGGGGTCAGCAGCAGAGGGATGTTGTAGCTCTTGGATCGTACCACAGGGTTTTTAGATGGTTGATCTGCAGTCTTGGGCCAGCCCCAGGGTAAACGCTTCTCTAAAAGACCAGAGGAAAAGAAGGAACAGTGTTAATTAAGAAACGTTTCTCTGTGTCAATACTTTGCTTTTGGGGTTATGTCTCACCAAGAACACAGCAGTTGGCCTCTTCTCCGTCTCCTGAGTAAAGACCGTGGGTGCCCAGGTACGGTGAGACCACCTTCTGGACCAGAGACTCCAGCCTCAGGTATTCCTCATTCACACCACGAGACTCATGGACCCCCTGTAAACAAACACAGTCAATTGAGCATCAACTAAAGCTGTCCCTTAGTGCTCATGTCCATTAGAAAAAAGTAAAAATACCAAATATTTCAATATTGCAGCAGAATGTGAAAATGTGATGCATTTTTCTCGTACAAGTGTTATTTGTACTTTTCTGAATGTTGATCACGCACTAATTTTTCAATAATCAAACATAATAACAACAATAGGAATTAAATAAATTATAAGGCCACTATGGGCTCTGAATCAGAATCACAACTTGTATGCAGTGATCTTGTGGTAACCTTTAACCAAAGTGGTGGAGCAGCAGGTAATTATTGTCTGACTCACACACACTCTTATGACGTGTATTTTCCATTTTTAGTTATTTGCTTGTCCTTGGTTTCTCAGTTTTTTTAACCCATGTGAAATGTCCTGTTAAAACGTGATGTATTAATAAAATGTATTATTGTTATTAATATTATTACCATGATTATTAAAAACAGAAACATCCAAACAGTGAGAGAGGACAGAAGCAGTGAAGTGGGTGCCTCCAGGTCTGTACCTGTAGAATAAGCAGCATCTGTGTAACAGAGGGGGGAACTCGGGCCCGGGGTCGAGACAGGGCGTCCTCTAACTTTACACTTAAGACGATGGTGTTCCTGAAGTGAAGCAGAGCCAGCTGTCGGACTGAGGGCTCCTTACCCTACACACGGAAAACATCAGAACTGTTTCAAACTTACGCTTTGGGCATCAAACATTGACCGAAACAAGCAGAGTCTGTCTGAAGACGTTTGTTTACCTGCACCGGATGAAAAATGGCCTGCAGCATGGAGAGGACGTCACAGAAGAAGAAGTCCCACGTCTCTGCCAGAGAGTCGAGTAACTTCTGACCTGCATCGATTAAACAAGAAGCCAAAAAGACAGTTAATTTAGGCTTCGTTCACTACAATATATTTCCAGACGACGTATTGAAGCAGCCGTACCTTCGTAGAATCTTATTTTGTCCCGAAGGATGACCATGCCTTTAGTCAGCAGCTGGTTCTGTGAAAGGAAAACAATGATTATCTGAGGTCACTGGTGAGTGTGCTCTCTATTATAAATATTCCTGTTAAATTTACCAGTGAGTTTCATGCATGTGAATAAAGTTGAAATTTAAAATCAGGGTCGAGTTACCTGAAGGTATTCAGTAAAGAAGGACCCCAGCTCAGTCTTCAACAGATGCCTGAGAAAAATAAAACAATTAATACATGCTGTCAGTAACAATGTGTGTGTACGTGTTCATAACCTGCAGTTTACTGACCGAGTTGACTGATAGCGATCTACTAAACACCATGTTACCCTGCGTTATAACCCAGAGTTGGCTGTGTAGTTTAAGAAATGTGTGTGTGAATCCGTTTGTGGCTTTTCTGTACATGGAAATGTGTTTACTGAGCTATAACGGAGGCTGGTGTGATAGGAGGGACGGATCTGGTTTGGTAAGATAATGAGATATCTGGCTGGACCACATGACTCCCCAGGCCCACACACACACACCCACAAACACAAAACAACCTCATTCACAAGAAATCATTCAGTCAGCATAAGACAGGACATTAATTAAACTAATTATAGCACAGAATGACATCGACAGTCTAAAATAAGGATATGTTTTCCCTGTGCTCTGTACGCGTCTTTTTCTATGATTAAACTCACCGGACGCCTTCGTTGAGGACATAGAGTTCATTATCTGCCAAACCTTTCTTCTGGAAGACGGCGATGACGGCGTTGTGGATGCTGTAACATCAGAGACACACATGAACTCGTTCTACATCACTGTCCCACGAGTATTTAAACACAGCCCTTCCTGCATGTTATTCGTCGTACCTGTTCCAGGTGGCGTTGGCGCCTGCCCTCTTCTGCTTCTCCCCTCTGTCCTCCGGTGAACTTTTCTCACTCTTGCCCAGCTCGCTCAGGCTGGGGGAGCTCATCAACTTCAGCCGGTGCAGAGTCCTCATGAGGGAGATATAAAGAAGGTTGAAGAGAAATGAGAGAATGTATACGCTAGGTGCTGGACAAAAGAGAAAGAAGGTCAGGCACACACTGGGTTGACACACACTGACACGGAGAAGAAGAAGTAGAATGAGGAGAAAGAGGAGATAGCTGAAGGGGAGAGGAGAGCACAAACAGCGTGAGTATTGGAGAGCGATAGAGAGAGCTAGAGAGAGCACACAGACAGAAAAAGCACAATGACAAGACAAAGAGTGGCCGGCGACAGAGGAGGAGAGAAGTAGGACAGGATGATGCGTCGTGAGAGAGGGGCAGCACGTTAAGAGCAGGATGGGTGGAGCCGAGCCCAGAGGTGGACCACGTTGTCGCCGCACCGCCTGAGATCTCAGAAGAGAAGAAAAAACAATAGCACAAGCACCGCTGGAGGCTTTCTCCTCCTCCCTCACTACCTCCCTGTCAGTACAATACAGCCATTGATGCAAAATATTTATGCAGAACCACAGATGCCAAACGATCTGCAGGGTAAGCAGACTGAAGCAGTTGAGGGGATGTGGAGGAGGAAGTCATTCGGCTTATTGACAACAACAGGGATAGGAAGCAGTGACACAATACACAACAGTTGAGAGGGTTTTCCTGCCCTCGGATTTACAACATACTGCAGCAGAACAAGAAGTCGAAAAGTAGAACAATACATGAGACTGGCTGATACTGTAGTTATGATAATATCTATATTTGATTACCATATCCACTTCCTCCTCTTTTTTATTCCCTGGAACAGCTTGCAAAAATCTTTCCCAACCCTCTTGAGTCACGTTCAGTATGTGTGTTGTCTGAACTGCTTACGAAGGCTATATTATTCACACTAAATGATATATAACTTTGTCCAAAGTTCACAAAATCCATACATCAAAAAACCGTCATATTAATTTGTTATTCCTTGTTTGTTTAATCCATAAAAATAAAACGATTCTGCCACATAATCTCCATGAAACCACACAATATAATATTGCAATATATACATTTGAATTTGTACAAATATAACTATAACACCAACTACAAATACTTGTTTATAGATGTGTTCATATAAGATTAGCTTTTGTTCCTATTCTTTAAACTACAGGCAACATTTTCAAATTCCAAATTCAACAGACGCCAAAATGAAATGGCTGCCATGCAGAGGTGCAGATTTAAGACAAATCTGGAGATCTATTCTTTTTTTCTGGAGCTGTATATGGCAGTGATTATACATCCGCAAGAAGCTGGCCATTGTTTATTGGCCCCTTTGCTTTCCATCTTGGATCAACTCTGTGTGTGACACATCCATTCGTCTGAGTCACGCAATTCTCCTAAAACGTGATTCACGTCGCACAGGATGTGATCAGAATTTTAAGTGCACACTTTTTATGCATTCATTGATGTACAAGAAAATACTGTTTGGTTTCAGGAGGACCTGGTGAAAGCTAAGAAATGATGACTTCAGACTCTCGCAGTCCAGAAACGGCATTCCCCCCATTCCAGACCCACATTCGCAAAACCTCATGGAAAGCAGGTGCACAGACTGATGAGATGTACACACATGAGGAAATGAGTCAATCAAACACCCACCAGGAGATCATTATCATTAGGTCAGCATGTTGCAGGCAAAGCTCTGATGGTTAATGAAATCTTCTGGGACCAGACATGAGGGGATCTTAAAGCTAATGAATAGTTCATGCATTTTCCCAGATGCTGCTGACATGTTTTGAAATGTTAATCCCAGGAACTGAGCCTTACCTCCTGATTGGATGCTCGCTGCTGCTGTCCATGTCCGGGCTCGGGGGAGGGGCGGAGAAGGTGCTGAAGTTGAGGGACAGGGGTCGGGGGGAGGGCCTGGAGGCATGCCTCCTCCGGAGTCCATCAAGCATCTGAGAATAATGGAGGAGATGATGGAGAAATGGTTATTGAGGTTTATCTTGAAGCAGCTACGTGAAGCAGCTACGTGAAGCAGCTACGTGAAGCAACGTGAGGCATCAAAGACAAATGTCTGAGACGCTGACACAGTCGTGATCCAGCTGCCGCTCTTTACTCTGAGACAATAATGAAATAAGGAACATAAAAGCACCACCACATAAAATGTAGAGTAAATCTCAAAGTCACAGGGGCACAGCAGAAAAACAAGCAGTTGTAGTGTGAAATGAGTCGGCTGCTTTCGGTTTCCTCTCTCACTGACTGTTATTACAACACCATGGAGGAGAGTTTTGCAATCGGAGCTCAAGCTACGCTCCAAATTTACTACAATCTCACACACAAAAGTTTACAAAGCTATAATTGTTAGGACACTGTATCGACTTCTATTCATTGTGGACAGCCTAACCAAAACATTGACCCTGACCGATTTATACCTAACCCACAATTCCCATTTTACCCCTAACCTTTACCAGACCTGACATTATGCCTCATTAGGACCAGGCTTTGGTCCCCATTAGGTCAACTGGTCCTGACAGAGTCAAAGTTAATATTGAAAATGTCCTTTAGAGGCAACAAAAACAAGCACACACTCACTTTCTTGAACTTCTATGAGGGTTAGTGAGGACTCTCATCGGTGTAATACATTCCCTAGCCCCTTACACAACTTAACCATCACAACTAAATCCTTGATCGTGAACCTAACTCTCATCTCAACCCCCAGAGCAAGTCTTAATTCTCAAAGAGCCCTTTGAAAAAATGAGGACCTGCCAAAATGTCCTGACTCTGTAAAGTCTATGCTCCAAATGGTCCTTACAAAGATATAAGCACAAGTACACACACACACACACACACACATATTACATCAGGGGAATAAGGAGGAAATGCATGTGTGTGCATGTAGAGTGTGAGTGGGAGCAGATTGTTATTCCTGTAAAAGCCACGTAACCACGCTACTCTCTCTCTCTCTGTGTGTGTGTGTGTGTACGTGTGTGTGTGTGTGTACCGTGTATTTGGGTGTCTCCCAGTAGAAACCTACTGTACACGGTGGAGCACCATCCCCTGGTCAGAGGGGAGAACAACAGTCTGGGCTGTTGTCACTCTTCAGACAAAGACACAACACAAACCTGCCTCTGTGTCTGTGATCGATGACTGACTCATGTGTCTGATCTGTTTCATTAGACTAACATCACATCTCATGCACACACACACACACACATACAAACACACACGCACACACTACACTACATACACGCTGTATACCCGACATGCCACGCCAGTCTGGGCATTTGTGCTTTTGTTCACCCCTCCTCCTCCTCCTCCTCCTCCTCCTCGTCTTTTAGGGACGACTACACTCCGTTCGATTCCTCTTTTCATTTCTATCAACCACCATGTGTCTCCTGTCCCCCTGCTGCAGCCAATCCACGCGTTTATTCGACAGAACACAGGTGATCAATCGGCCAGACACGCAGTCAACAGTCCACGTTAGAGGAGGAATGTGCAGGCAGTCGTGCGTACGTGGAGCTTTTCCTCTCTTTTCACCTGCGTGGATGAACCGAGCGTGACAGTAAACAACTTGGACGTCTCGTCAACACGCGCACACCGACGCAGGAGGAACCTCTGGATGAAACCTGGATCATTAATGGCTCCAAAGTTGCCGTGTGTCACGCGCCTCTGCCCGCCCACCGCAGTCCGCACTCACCGTAGCTTCTCCCGTCGACTTGTTCCTGGTGAGGTGCGCGTGTTCTCATGCAGTCCTGCCGGGAGACGACCGCTGTCCGGGCTCATCGGCTGCGCTGCTCCCCCGCCGGTCTGCGCTCACACACGCGGGGTCTCGGCGTCGGGGCGCAGGCGGCAGGAGGGTCCGGGCTGCGGTGCTGGAGGAGAGGGACTCATTCATGAAGCGTGCACCGCCGCTCGCTCTGCTCGCTCTCTGCCGGCGCGCCCCCGCTTTGTTTTGACGAGATGCAAAACGAACCTGGACGCGTGCACACCAGTCGCACGTGGACGCGCCTGGTGGTTCAAGCAGTTTGCCGAACGGAGGAGGGGGGGGGCAGTGGGATCTACGAGAACATTAACGCACGAGTTTATCGAGCTGTGGACGTGTCTGGACAATTTTCAGTATAACACAGTCATGCAGGAGACACCAACACACACGTGTCTCTCTTTAGTCATGAGGACACTCACTGGCATAAAGCATTATCTAGGACCCTACCCCAAATAACCATCTAAACCAAATGCCTAACCCTAACCTAAACCTTATTCTAACCCTAAAAGGCTTTAACCTTTGAATTTGTGAGGACCAGGTGAAAATGTCCTCACTTTCCAAAAATGTCCTAGGGTGTATGCTTAGAATGGTCCTCACAAAGATATAAGTACAGGAGTAGACACACACACACACACACACACACACACACACACACACAGAGATATGTAACCCAACAACAACACAGGCCTGTTGAGAACAGCGAGGCCTGAGCTGCAGTAGTTACAGTACAACCATGAGTATGGATGTGCCTTGTTGCTGTGGCCAACACATCTATATACAGTAATAGGAGGCAGTATAGTACCCACTGACCCTAATCTATGGAGTTGTGTCTTTGCCATCTGCCAGTGCAGGCATTTTGCAGATTAATCCTCCATTTGCACGGGTCTTCATGTAAATAACTGAGTCTCTTGTGAAAATTAGTAAAAAAAAAAAAAACGTGTATGAATGTATATGAGACAAATAATGCATGCAAACACTGTCAGCTAATCCCCAAATATAACGTGATTTGTTGTTGATGTTGCTACACAAATAGAACCCATAGTAAATAAACACACGATGACTCTTATATGCATGTTGTGACAGTTAATCTGTTGGTGAAGTAAATCTCTCTCATTGGATCAAGGAGACTCCCACTAACAGAACCTATAAAGATTTTTATTTCATTCACTGTGATTATTTACTGTAACATTTTGTTCAATGTTAACTGTCCAGCTTGTTCCGGTAGAATACAATGTATTATTATTATTGTTATTAATATTAAATTAATTACTTGCACAGTTTCTCAGTGTGGAAAAAACACATGGAAAAACTCACTGAATCCACATTGGAAGTCAAATATATATAAAAGAAATATAATATTTCTACATCTTATTATCAGAATGAAATGATTAGAATTGAACGTATTTCTTTTTATTTCTCTAGTAACAAAATAAAATACACATTGTGAACATTTACTACTCAGCACTGAAAAATAATAATCTCTCAGTAACCGAATATGGTTTCTATGGTAACAGCAGAATGATGAGGCTGCAGACTGCTCTTGAGAATTGATGGGGGATAAAATCCACATCGACAAAACTAAAGCAACGCAGACACTTATAATAAAACCTCACAAAGTCTGTCACCACATCTAAACCTCACGATTCTAATCTTTTCTAAAGTCCAACACAAAAACATTTTATTTTTTCCGACGGTCTTGAAGGCAGCATAAGCTCCGCCCCCTTTAGTCCGAGCGGGAAGTTCAGGAAAGCGTTTACTTCAAGGACTGAGCTTTAAACCGGTTTATTCAGATTAGCTGACATGTAGCAGATAAACAACCACTGCGGCGGATTTATTCATCGCTGAACCTTCGTCTGAGGAATATTATCACGTGCGTTTGTATCTCTATTTACACATACGCTTATTTACATGTGTGTCGCGGTATTAGCGATTTGGAGTGCAGCTAGTTTAACTCACTTCTTTGCAAATTTAAAAATGACCTTCACTTCCTGTTAGCTTCCAGTGAACAAGCTAAAGCTGCGAAGTGTTGGTGGCTCAGATAAGCTAACACTATTGCTGGTTAGTTAGTTAGTTAACCTGTTAGTTAGCTGTATTAACTAGCGCTGTTGTCCATAACAGAGCTCTGCAGCCATGTCCAGCAGCAGCATGGAGGAGAAGAGCCCCTCTGCAGGCAGGTGTTTCGGGCAGGTAGGTGGTTTACAGGGCGCATGAATGAATGAATTAGAAAGTCAAAGCTCAGCTATGATGAAACCAGCCATTGGTGTTTCACAGTGTAACAGAGCAGGATGAGCACAGAGGGATCCTCTAAAGGCTGCTGCTAAAGCCAGTCTGGATCACATCCCACTCACACAACCGAGAAGGATCCAGGGTTTGAGCTGACTGCCTGTGTTTCCTCACATCTTTCATCATGTTCACACACTTCTCTTCCCTCTGAGAGAACAGTGATCGGTGGAAGCTAAATCTCTTCTGTAAGGTTCATTGCAGTAGAAAATCTATAATCTTGAATTAAAACAAAAGGACCAACACACATCCCTGATGGAAACAGGAGCTCAGGTTCAGTTGTTAATCACAAACATACATTTTAATGGTGCACGTTCACACCCAGACAGGAGCAACTAATTCTCCATTGTGTGTGTGTGTGTGTGTGAGTGTGAGTGTGTGTGTGTGTGTGTGTGTGTGTGTGTGTGTGTACAGTCACACTATTGGGACTTGCCTTTTGGCCCCTAAAATGGTGCTCAGTCGAATGTAAAACTCTGCCAAGGCCTCTTAAATTAAACAAGATATCAGTTCCTAAACTTTCCTAAACGTGTCCCATCATTCCACCAAGTTTCATGGAAATCCATCCTTTTTTCTTTGGTGTGTGTGTGTTTGCTTATCTGTTCTGTGTTGACAGTGTACCTACACAGCTGATGAATACCAGGCTGTTCAAAACGCTCTGCGGCAGAGGCTGGGTCCAGAGTACATCAGTACCAGAGTGGCTGGAGGAGGACAGAGGGCAAGTCTTTGTTTTTCTTTCCGTCAGTGTCTGACTGTTTCTCTCCAGCTGTGAAAAAAATTCACACAGTTTATGTGAAGTGTCACAAACGTTTTAAAGTGTCAATACAACAGATGGGTTGAGCAAAATCAGGCTGGAATAAAAACTTTAAAACCAATAGTTGCACAAGACCACTTGGCTTTAACTGTGTTTGCTCTGGTTTGAACAGGTCTGTTATGTTGAAGGACATCGAGTCATCGGTCTGGCTAACGAAATGTTTGGATACAACGGATGGTCTCACTCCATCTCTCAGCAGAACGTTGGTACGACTCTGAGGATGCTGTTTCAACATCAAAGCAGCCATAAAGCCAGAATAACAGGAACTGTTTGTGTTTTACAGACTTTGTCGACCTTGTCAATGGGAAGTTTTATGTCGGAGTCAGTGCGTTTATCAAAGTGCAGCTGAAGGTTAGCTCACAAATGTTTCTTCATTGTGATTCTAGCAGAATAGTCACATGACAGATCATCTCATCAAAAAACTTGGTTTACCAAAAATCGTCTCTATCCTTTACCCCCGGTCACCATCTCCTCCAGGACGGGGCATTTCACGAGGATGTGGGCTACGGAGTAAGCGAGGGACTGAAGTCGAAAGCTCTGTCACTGGAAAAAGCGAGAAAGGAAGCTGTGACTGACGGCATGAAGAGAGCACTGAAGTACTGAAATTTAAATGTTCATACTTAATATATAAAGAAAATAAATATTTAGATTAAAATACATGTGTTGTTTTGTTGAGGTGCTTTGGTAATGCCCTTGGAAACTGCATCCTGGATAAAGAATATCTCCTCGCCATAAACAAGATCCCCAAACAGGTCAGACACAGTAAATTCAACTTTTAGCATTTAGTGTTTTTATTTTCATTCAGAAAATCTGTGGTAGCTGAACCTTCTCATTTCTCCTGCACACAAAGCCTCCTCCTCCTCTCGACCCAGCCCAGACCAAACGCTCCGCGGGGGAGCCTTCAGTGGAGAAGGCCCGGCTCTCCAGTCTGGTCCGAGAGGAAAAGCTTGTATCTGCGACCCGTCCTGCCAGGGTGCCTCTGGAGCCCAGAGTCCCCCACCAGAACCAGAACTACTCAGACGTTCACACTCCTAATGCTGGCCCTGCTCCTGACAGGACGAGTGAGAACATCAGCACCAGGTGAGCAGCTCTGCTTGGACAAATCAAGTATTGGCTCTAGAGAGGGTGTGCCACATTTTCATGGTACTTTAAATCCACATGCTTGAAAGTGGATGGGTGAGATGAAGAGCAGATTTTAGTATTTCGCAACTTCACTGGTAGATGAAACAAAATCGTACACACTGACCTTTAATGCTGCTTTACACCTCCTCATCTCTTCTGTATCTGTCACATTTGAGATTATTTCTCCATGTCCTCCTCATAGACCTTCCATGGACCCGGTGGACGCTGACGGGTCTGAAGTGCACACCGACCCCAAACAGCTGAGGAAGCTTCGACAGCAGCAGCTGCAGCAGAAGTTCAGGAAAGAGATGGAGGAAAAGATGCAGCAGCAAAAACAAGATCAGGCAAAGTCTGAGGAGGCGGAGGTTCCTATTGGTCGAGGATCCGGTGGAGGTAAGGGTTTCATGCGTTAAATAATTCATTGAAAGCTGCGGCGTCAAACTCATATTACCTCGTACTGGACTGATTTTTCTGTCTTTTTCTCAAACTATTCATTTCATGCGTGAACCCTCTTTAAACAGTTTGAGCGTTTATTCCTGGAATCTGACTTTTTACTTTTCAGACCATAAAGAAAATGATACATTAAATGCCACAAAATATACATGTCCAACTCTTGAAACTGCTTTCCCTCCAGTTTCTACAGCTCAGTTGTTGTTTGTTTAGAAGGAGACTTTTTTTTGCGCCACAGTAAAGATGCAACACTGAAACACGGAGGGGCTTTTTTATCTTGTGGCCACGATTAGGTCTGAGGGCCGGCAATGTGAGAACCCCAGTTTAAAGAGTCTCTATATTCAGCAGTTTAGTGTAAATGAGACTATAGTTGGTCTGTTGGTGTTTCTGTTCCCCAGGTCATGAAGCTGGACCTGCGATGAGCAACAGCACTTCGGCCAGACCCAGGAGCAGGGATGAGTATTTAGCAGGTGCTGTGAGCCACCAGCAGAGGGCTCAACTTACTTAGACAGTATATGAGGTGAGGAAACCTGCCTTTGTTCAGCTTTTACCTTCCGTCCTTGCTCACTTCTGTTGTGTCCCCCTCTGCAGATGATCCTGACGCCTGGGACTTCACTCTGGATGGGATCGAGGAGCTGGATGTCCCCACAGGTGCGCCGTCGTCCAGTGGGCTCAGGCCAAGCACGCCTGGGAATCACCAGATGCAGACCCGCAGTAAGACCCCGCAGAGACCCCCGTGCAGACCATCAGACGAGGGCCCATCACGCAACAGAGGACAGGAAAGGGCTCAGTTCACACCTCAATACCAGAACCTGTATCAGGGGCAACCAGGTGAGGTTTTATCAGCAGAGTCGCTTTTTTTGTTAATGAGCTGCTGGATGAATTTAATGCAGCATCTTTTATTTTTTATGTTTTCATGTTACAGGTGACGCCTTCAGTCCGTACAGACAAGGACAGTACATGAAGAAACGCAGACTGGACACCTGAGAGTTTACGTCCTCGGCACTTTGTAGAAAGAAGCCTCTTTATTGTATTTTGTGTTAATGTTCATTTTAATGTGCACATCAAGCTAATTTTGCAACTTATTGCTGCTGTTACATAAAATAAATAAGTCAGTTGTAATATTTGTAAAGAGTATTACTAAAAATGTATTTGGGGGAATGCTAGAACATTTCTGATCAAAACATACCAAACTTTAATAAACAAAACTCTAGGATGTTTTTCTTTTTGTAAACTTTATCTTTGTTAATGTATTTTAAATTGTAGGATGATAGTAAAACACCTATTTATCCTGGATAAATGTTCAGTCAGTGACAAATTACTACATAACAATGGCACATTCTGATCAGAACATTTTAATGACAGCAATATACATGACAAGTGCTTTCATTTATATTTTTATTTGTTTTTACATTTTGTACAATGTGGAAAAACATACACAAAACAGACACTGAATCACAGGAAGTCTGTAGGGAGGGATCAGAGATAAGAATTTGACGAACATCACTGCGTGTCAGTAGCTTCAAACAGTACTGATGGAGCTCTGTGACCGTTACATAGTAGCATATGGATCTAAAGCTTTGTTGTGAGCTTGTGCTGTACAGTGGTCAGTTGTAAGATAACACCAGTGAAGCCAGCATGCAGAAACTCATACGCCGATCATCTGATATTGAAGTCTGTGATATTGGTGAATGGCAATTTAAGGTGTCAACACATTGTGATGACTCTCAGGAAGGCAAATAATAAAAAGATCACTAATATTCCAATATCAAAAGCACTGAAGTCAGTAACAACCCTCATCAGCATGCAAATGTTTCCATTACCCCTCAGTCCTTATAAAACTTTAAACATTGCATATTCTGCATTGCAGTAACTTATTTTTTTCTCTAGAGAAGTTTTACTATTCATCCAATCTACAAGCAGACAAAGGAGTCACAATGACAGCATGGCAACCGTGTGAGGTGATAAGACGAACAGAGCAGGACGACTTCTGAACCTTTATACAGCGCTTGCTGCCTGAACAAGTGCTTCCACGAAACAGTTTTTATGATAAATCCACAAAAAGAAATGCCAGCCAAAACCATGTACGCATGAGCCAAATATAAATTCACAGCTGATTACACAACCAACACAAAATATAACTAGAGAGAGAATAAAAATGGTTTCCACATTAGTCTGTGTGCTCTTTGTTCTGCAGTTGTGTGTGTGTGTGTGTGTGTGTGTGTGTGTGTGTGTGTGTGTGTGTGTGTGTGTGTGTGTGTGTGTGTGTGTGTGTGTGTGTGTGTGTGTGTGTGTGTGTGTGTGTGTGTGTGTGTGTGTGTGTGTGTGTGGTCCAGAGTGTTACATCCTCTTGAGTTGTGTGTTGGGTTGTGTTTACAGGTTACAGGGTTTTTTTTCTTCTGCAGCACAGTCACAGCTACAACAGGACTAAATGAATCTGGAACTTGTCATTAGTGAGGATGCAAGGCACTAAAGTGTTCCTCATGTTAGAGTGCATGTGCATGTAGACTGGGTCACCACAACGGTACTCTAGTGACTCGAGCGTTACGTGAAAGCACTTTCTTCACATGAACATACAATAAAATAGAAAAGGGGGGGGGGGGGCAGGGTAGTTATAGATAGAAGAGCCTAATAAACCCCAGGATTTACTCCTGTGTGGTGAGTAAAATACCAATAACAACAACCCTGCAATTGCACTTTTTATATTCCTTTAACTACATGTTGTTTAACAACCTTTAATAATAATTACAGTGAAACAACATCAAAATCTGATGGCTGAATACAGGTCCATAAAGAACATTTGTTTGTTTTATTAAATAACGCATACAAAAACAGACCACAGGAAGAGAACCCCAGACACTTGTGATTTGAGAGGTGACGGCTAAATGTTACGAGCGGAGATCTAGAGATGTGCATGATCATTGTAAACACCTGGGTGGAGTGGGGAGCCACCCCTGACTCAGAAAATTACAAATATTACTATTAATAAACCAAAACTCTATAATTACATATGAGCAGACTCTGAACTGCTCACATCGCAAAGCTGAACTCTAAATGAAGTGGTTCCATGTGTCAACTTAAGATTCTCACTAAGGTTTCATTCCTGTGTAAATTAAAAATAACGTAGACACCCAAACACCCACTACCCAGACTGTGATCTACAGCAGCATCACCTCCTCAGTTTTCAGCTTCGAGTGGTGGTCAACACCAGGACAACGCTTTTTAATGTGGCAGACCCACTGGCTTACATGTCAGACGTGAAGAATAAATCAGTATGATAATATATCTATATGATAAGAGACAACTCAAATCACGACACCAGACTTTCACAGGGACATAAATATGCTAAACATGGAATCATAACCCAGTGAAGAAATTTCTATGTACAAAGTTTAAATGTGTTTGGGGAATAAGGCCACAGTTACAAGGGACAGTTCATCTACTCTTTGCCATTATTGCGTTTTACTCAATAGGTAGCCAACTGGGATGTGTTCATACTCCGACCCTCTGCGTTACACTCCAGCCTAACGTACTATGTCTTTCTTCTCCTCGCTCCACTCGTCACTCTTTACTGCTCCATCTGGAACTAACCAACTGTCCCACTCGTATTTTCCACTTCCTGTACGCTCACATTCTCCCCTCACTCTCTGAGATGACATAACCTACCACCCCAAGTCACTCAACCAGGTCAATGTTTAGTCAGGTGTGTGTGTGTGTTGTGATGCAAACTGTCCTCAGTGAAGACAGAACCAGTAAGGATGTCCACCAGAATCCCTCCTCTTCAAAAAGGAATCATGACATTACAGCGTCTGCTCGCAGAAAGACATCTTTGGCTGCTGTCGGTTGTGCCTTTGGGTCGTTACATCACCAGACACAACCAACTCACTCCTCACAGCAAATTTCCACAGCTAATGGCAGGCTAAGTGTGAGACTCATGTGCTGTGGGTGTGTATTGCACTCTCCCTCCAATAACAGATTTTTGTTCTGCCTGAGAGGACACAGGTCGACTCATAACACAAAATGATAAAAGAAATAAAAAATAAAAAAGCACATCCAGCTGACCAGCTAAGCGAGCTAGTGGTTCTCAATCAACGACTGTCTGCGCTCTCGGCCCTGTGTGGCCCTGCAGTCTCTGCCTGGACCAGGGCTCTGACTGGGCTACGTCGGCCTAAGGTTGGACCCTCCATGGCTGACTGTTTTCGGGGGTGCTGGTGTGGTTCCCATGTGGTAGCCTTGGTGCATTGTGGTCACTGGGGCTGTCGTAGGCGGCTGGTACTGTGTGAGCGGCTGCGCAGGATTAAGCATGCTGACCTGGCATGTGCCTGTGGGTCCTGCCCACTGGGGAGCACTGTACTGGGCCGAGGAATATCCGAACCCCGGAGCAACTGGGCCCAGGGAACCTTTGCGGGGCCCCAGAGCGACAGAGGGATTGGCTGGGGTGGGGAGGTGGGTAGTGGTGGTGGATGTGGCGTTAGAAGGCGTGGGAAGCGAGGGGCAGAGGTAACCTGGAGCTGAGAATTTACGACCCATGTTGGCTGGGGGAATTATCTGTTATAGAGAAGAAGAAAAATAATCTTACTACTGAAAACACTAAATTATTATATAAAGTAAGTGGAAAACAAAATCATAAAAACATGAAATGCTAAGGATAATTATGAATTAAAGAAAGAAGCAAATGCTTACATCATGTGCCTGTGCAGCCTGTGCTCCAGTTTTAGGTCCTCTCTTGCAGTGGGAGAGGCTGATGGCGTCTCTGGCCCAGTTATCCACCAGTTGGTGCAGGTCATCGGTGAAGGTGCCTTTACCCTTCTGGGTTTGAGAAGTAGAAGGAGTGGGTCCAGTTGCCTGGGTCAGCAAAGGTGAAAGGTTCTGACAGTGGCCTGAACCGTTTATGGAGCTGGTCCCAGTCGATCCTGGCAAACAAGAAGAGAGGTGAGATGTGAGTGAGGAAATTATTTTAGGAAATCAATTCAACAAGTCACTGAGATGAGATAAACTCTTTGCACAAACCTGTGGAGTAGCTACTGAGGCTGGGCATGGACGGAGAGGATCGGAGCTGCTGTATGGACGACCTGCCAACTGCTTGTGATGCCTCTGTTGTCATTTCTGAGACCCCTGGTGCAGAGGGAGTACTTTGCTTTTGAGGGGATCCTGGGGGAGTTTCAGATATACACATGAACCATTTTAACAACTTAGATATTTGGACAAGCATCAACATAGAACACAAACTTAAGTACTGACCCTAAAGTTGATATCAAATTTGTCTTGAGAATCAAAAAACACAACAGCCTGTTCAGTGGACTTACCTGAGTGCATGGGACTGGGCTGTCCACTGCTGCGAGCTGATTTGTGGCTTTTGCTTTTCAGCCTACGTCGACCTCCAGTCATGGCCACAGGAGGGGAGAAGGCAGGAGGAGCATTTTTTCCCATTCGCGTAAACAGAGCCTCAATCTCCTCTTTCTGGCGCGAATGTAAGGCCTGAATCTCGCTTATATGTCTGTGAGCAGGAGAAGAACAAAAAAAATGAATACTTCAGAGTTGTGAAGTAACATAAAATAATAGTGTAAAAAAGGGAGAAAATGTGATATACTTCTCTCTTAGATGGCCAATTTCTTTCTGCAAAGCCTCATCCTCAGCCTCAGAGTCGTCATCATTGTCGCTACTGTAATGTGTATGTGCATTATGTGGGTCAGAGGTGGAAGATGAGGTTCCGTTCTTCCTACTGGAGCCGTGTGATGGGCTGGAGCCTGTAGCTGGAGTCACTGAGGGAAATAATACACATGAGGTCACTGCAACACAGAAGGAATAAAAATGTACTATTGACGTCAATTTATGTTCTGTGTGCCGGATTAGGAAAAATATTTGCTTCCTGAGAATACACTGATCCAAGGATTATCCTCTGATATGATAGATAGATAGGTTCACTAAATTCTATCAAAGCTCTCATTAATAATTCCCACTGCAGCCTCTGCTAACAGAATTGTGTCAAAGCCAGTCTCTGTAACTAAGATTTAATGAATGTGCTGTGAACCTGGTACACACCTGTGACTGAAAATCTTCCCACTTTAGAGCCGGTGCTGGGTCCAGATGTGGCATTGCTGCTCGTGGACACTTGGAAGCGTCCAATGGTGGTGGGTGGACCGGCCCGACCAGCAGAGAGAGACGAGGCTCCGTTTATACCATCAGTTTCAATAGCTTCTTTACACAGAGTGGATGACCGGTGGAGGGTATTTTCTGGACTTGAGGGGGAGGAAGAGGAAGAAGAGGAGGAGGAGGAGGTGGTAGAGGACGGCGTGAGGGAGGAAGAGGAAACAACGCTGGAGGGATCTGGAACAGATACCTGAGGAAGAGGAAGGAGGTCATTATTATAAAATGAGCCCAACAGTAAGTCAGAATTCACCCAAATAATCAGAAGTTATGTGTGAAACTTACTTGGAAACGTCCCAGAGTGAAACCTGCTGCTGGAGGCTGTGCTCTGTTACCCCCCTGAACTGTCTCTGGGCTCAGAGCTCTCCTCAACTGTGCATCCAAATTACCCAGAGGTTGATGAGACTGTGGAGTCACACAAATAGGAAATGAGGAACAGGCTAAGTGGTTCAATAAGTAGTGCACTTGATATACTTAGAACTGTGTGCTCTAAAAACCCTGGGGCAGGGAGTGTTGCAGGGACAATGTAGATCTCACCTGATTTGGTCCAGGAAACGGTGGTATGATGTCAGAGGGAGGTGTAGCAGCTTGATCAAAACCAGTAGGTAAAGTCTAAAAAATACAAAGAGCAGAGTTAATCATTCATTATTGCAATAAACTGCACACTGGATTCATTATTGGATGCGGCAGCTTTCACTAACCTGTGCCCTGGGCTTTGTTGGGGGGGTATGGGTATGTCCTCCTGGGGTCATACTCTGTCCTGGGGTGGTTGTAGGGCCAAGAACCCCTTGTACCCCAGACGCGAGAGGAAGGTTTGATGGAGGCACCATGACTGTTCCAGGTGGAGGGGAAGCAGTCCCAGTGGGAGGAGAGGAGGTTCCTGTGTTCTGACTAGGATCCAATGACGTTGAGGCGGTGCTCTGGTCTTTAAAGAGGGACCGGAGCTTCTTATCCAGAGCTTGGATGTCATCTCTACCAGTGGCCTTTGACTGGAGCTCAGCCCCCTCTCCCTCCACCGGCTGAGCTTGGACCTGATTCTGAGCAGTGGATGAGGAGGGCGGTGGTTGCTGTGGTGGATGGATGGATGAATTCATGGGCTGAGAAGATGCAACAGCACCATTAAAAGGCTGCTGCTCTGAAGCCGGGGCAGTACTAGTACTGGTAGATGGAACTCCAGCAACAGAAGAGACAGAATTACTATTCGGCTGAGGCCCAGGTACTGCGGGGACGGAGGTCTGCGCTGATGGAGGAGAAATGGTAGAGGATGAGGGAGGGATGTTGGGAGCTGGTGATGGAACTTGTGAGGAGGGTGTTTCATTAGAAGAATGAGGGGGTGGACTGGGATCACTGGTGACAGCAACGGGAGTTTGGGTCTGCGTGGATATAGGTGGAGGGGAGACCCTCCCAGTGGAGGGAGGCAGTGGGGATGTCACAGAAGAAGGGAGAGACACAGGAGGGAAAGTAGTGCTGGTGGTGGAAGCTACGGCTTCCGGAGGAGGAGCCAGGATATTGGTAGAACTCGGGCCGAGTCCAGCCTCAGTGGACGGGATGGTGGCTGGCTCTTGCTCAGAAGAAGGGGGGTCAATGGTGTTGCCTCTCACTATACGAGACTGCTTAATGTTACTGAAGGCCTGCTGGAGGGTCCCGGAGGGAGCAGACAGAGAAAGGCCCAGTGTCATAGGGAGAGCTAGAAAAAAAAAAAGGAAGTTATTACTATATATGAAAACTTTACAAATGTAGAGAAATATGTAGGGACTGCTTGTGCAAACAGATGTGTATATGTGCTACAAAATTAATCCTTGGCCACTCGCTAATTTTAGATACGATAATAGACACAGACATCTTCTACATCTGATTTCCAAACTGAATAAAAACAAACAGTTCTCTCACCAGAGGCAGGTTCATCTCCAAATGATGTATTTGCAGAAGAAACTCCAAAGAACTGCTCTTTAAGACGAGACTCTGGCACCGGACTGACGATGAATCTTCGTCCTGCTGAATGAACTACCTGCGCTGTCGTACTGGGGGAAATACCTGACGGGAAGGTCAAAAAAGAAAAGTCAGATATGAGGCAGGAGGAATATCAATGAATGGACATTAAACACTGTATATATGGATAAAGGTTGTTTACCTGGCAGCATGGGAACAGACAACTCAGGCTTTTGTTGGAGGTCACACATCTGCAAAGAGACAAAATGTTACTGGTCTTATAGGTCGCAGATCAGCGTTGTCATGGAGGGTGAATAAGATGATGTGTAGTAAAGAATTACCTGTGGAAAAGCTTCCTTGATCCCTTCTCCTTTCTCATCAGCCATTTCTATGACTTCACGGACCTGCTCGATGAAAGACTCCCGCTCACACTCTAAGATGAACTCACTCTCAACCTGGAACAGAGAACAAAAATGATCAGCTACCAATGTACTGTGAGAATGAGCCACAGAATGGCTGCATACTTGTAATGGTCATTGTCAATGGTTGAGGCAGCTGATATTAAAAGAGGAAAAACAGTAGTGTGTTCATTTTACAGTGAATTGTCATCATCATCTGCCATTTCAATGGGATTTTCTGAATGGTATCCGTGCAGAACTATATAAATATATTATGAGCAAGTGCAGATTAATTCCAACAAACAGTAAATCTTTGTATAAATGTTTATTGATCAATCAAACCAGTACTACCATGATCTTTGCAATCTCCTCTGGATTATCACCATCAAGGTCAAATTTGAAGGTCACCATCTTCCTGTTGTGGGTTTCCAGCTGACACTCTGCAACTCTGTCACCCACGTTCGAGATCTGCAAAACAATAATTTAAATTAATGTAAATGTTCAGGTGACCGAGGGCTTCACTATAAAAACGATGAGCGTGATCAGTTCAGTTCCTTACACTGAGAACGTTCAGTTTAGCCTTTGCAATCTTCTCATGGCGGGAGCGGCTGCGCACGGATCGTCTCTGGTGACGCTTCATTGAGCGCCCCTCATGACGTCCTCCTGATGTAGAACTTCCATCATTGCCGTCACTAAGACCAGAAGCTGCATCTGACAGGCAGCTGTGAAAGACATGAATCCATGAGAGGGAGATCGGGCAGGTTGTGTGGTGCTCGTGAAACCTCCATTAAAAATAAAAAAAGACTTTCTCACCTTTCTACAGATGGTAGAATCAGAGCTGAAGATCCAGCTGGCAGCTCGGCTGGTGTTAACTGAGATACACACACAGAGGCCTGAAATGAAAAGACACATTCTCAAAATCAAGCCCAAGATTTCAAATCCCTTAGTTTTTGCATTAATATATTTTAAAAACAATTTAGGGGTTTAAAAGAGGAAACCAATGATTGTTTCTATGTGTGTTTTTCCTTCATTCAATGTCATTTTAATAATTATTTACAGCAAATGTAACGATTCAAACGAGTTCATCCACCAGATGGGGCTGTTACACCTGATGAAATGAGTCGTATCAGGATTCAAACTCCATTATTCATCTCTCAGAGAGTAAATATGAGGCCGAGAACATACAAAGAATGAAGGCACGTGTTTAAAATGAGGCCTGTTCATTGGTGCAGTATTTGTGTCACAGTACTGACTGTTTTTTGCCAGAAAGACATTAGGATGAGGTCAGATAAGAGTGTAAAGAGCCCCCAAGTACATACAGATGAAGTTGAGGTGGACGACCTTCAACCCAGAGACTGGAGTTTGAACCCATTTTTCATTTCTTATATTTGTTCGACTTGTAATTCTCCATCTAACTTTATTGTTATTTTCATTTTTTCTCGTACAATTTAAAAATGTTTAGGCACAAAAACAAGTCGGTTAAGTTGCTGAATTCTCACAGGATCTGTCACTCAATAACCAGACACAACATATTGCTCGCTCCCTGCTATTTGAATATTAGTGACACAGATTACTGCTCCTCTGTCACTTTCCAGTTCCTGCCTTATTGGTTATAATACTCTGATTGTATTGTAACTGGATATTGTAAATAGATTTTATGTATTACATGGACTCAGCTTGTATGCATAAAATCCTAATCATAAAAACAAATACTGTGCAATGCTCTCATCATTTAGTAGATGTTTTGGTCTGTGGTGGTGTAAATGTAACAAATGAGCAACAGAAAAAAGATTCAGGTAGGAGAAACTGCATAAGGAAGTATGAGACACATACGTCACAACTGACCCAAATACACACACACCCACACAAGTGACTTTTGTGCTCTATAGAGTACCTGCAAAACAGATAGGCATGAGGCCTGATAGAGGAAATAAAGATGCTCTGCGTTGATTGGAGGAGACATGATGGGCGTACTTGGATCATTGGCCCAAGGCTAAGATTCATGCAGGATTGAGTAGCATGCAGACGCAAGAGTGGAAGAAGAAAGTGGACAGCCGCAGAAATAATGTGTGAGAAAAGGAGGAGAAAAAAGATTTAGAAAAACATAAAAACGGACAGTAGGAAATTCATATGTTAGTATGTTCAAGTGATGGTGGAAATAATAAGTTAAGGACAAACTAGTTCACAGAATAATGCACAATAGGTTTGAACAGCAGAGGAGTGTGCAGCACCTGTAGCTGCTGGGCTCCAGTCTGAGCCTGTGGTAGAGCGGAGCTGCTCTCTGGCTGCTGCTGCTGCTGCTGCTGTTGTTGTTGTTGTTGCTGCTGCTGCTGCTGTTGTTGCTGCTGTTGTTGTTGTTGTTGGGGGGCAGATGACTGAGATGATGGGGGGATCATCACTTGCTGGGTGGGAATCTATAAGAATAGAAATGATAAAGATTGAGTGGTAGAAACAAGAATAAAAACAGACACATTTTTACAGTGGCAATGAGGGTAAAGCCTGCAAATCGGATTTCTTTCTCATCTAAATCTTTCTGATTGTGGCTCTGGTCCAGAGCCTGATGCACTTACCTGTTGGATAACATAGATACCATTAGACAATTTTGATCAACTCTGCATGTACGATACCTGAGTTAAAACTAACCACAAAGACTGAAACTGCCCTGCAGAACAATAGAGTCTTGGAGTTTATTTTTCCACCTAGGACATGATATCCGAAAGACTGTGGGTGTATTTAAAGTGGCAACCGGAAAATGGGACATTTTATCTACCTGAGGGGGGAGCGATGGTTGGTAGTACACTCCGTACTATAAGAAACAAAACATATCACAGGGTAAGAGTAGGGAACTTGAAAATAAAAAAAGAAAATTAGATAAAAACTAGGACTCGGAACACTCAGCTACTTTTAATGCAGCTGCCAGAAGCTATAGGCTTTAAAGGTTAACTTAACACCCCCTGACAATCATGTTTTTGCTGACAGAGACTGGTTGAAGTTCACATTCACTGCAGTGATATAGGAGTGTGCTCTAGGTGTGTGTTCAGGTAACCCTGACATTACTGCTTGATGTGTTGTTTAGGGCACAAGATTTGACATTTCTAACTTGAGGTCAGTGAAAAGGGTCTTTCAGTTGGTGTTAAGTTGCTCTTTAAAGGTTTTTGAGACACACAGGACAACATATACCTGTGGAGGTGCCCCGGGGACGGACTGGTTTGTAGGTGTGAGAGGAACGACTTCAGACTGGACACCTTGAATCTGGGGTTGAACCTTGAACACCAGAGAGAAAACAACAGCACATGATGAAAATGAGACAGAGACGAAAGTAAACACAGGGCACGTGTCAATGTACAGGTTAAGTTCCCGTTCACCACAACCCAGGTTCTTTGCTTAACATAATGGGTCATGTCTTTGGGGGAGAGGTAACTTCACACGCAACTGGTACAGTTGATAAGGACTGCTGTAACTGTATAACTGGGCATTGCAAGAGAAAGAACGGGGGGTCAAACAAGCAAAAGTAATACACAGAAATCCTATCTATATGTTCGTTTTAAATATATACTTAACTCTAAGAAACGACTGGAAATACATCTGATTCTCCTGCGCACACACACACACACACACACACACACACACACACACACACACACACACACACACACACACACACACACACACACACACACACACACACACACACACACACACACACCTAACCCTTACGTCATACTTTCATCATGACTCACCACTGACAACTGCTGCTGTTGCATTTGTTCATTTTGTGTCGGCAGGCACGACACTGGGGGCTGAGGGTGCTGACTGGGAGGGGAGCTGTAGGATATTCCAGGCTGAGGAGGCTGGGCCTCAGGCAGGATGGTGGAATTAGGTACTCTGTCTCCAATGTGACCAACTGAGGGGCATATGAAGGTGAATTTATATTCAACTCTAAATGCACTGATGTGGCTGTAGGTGTATTTGACCATAAATCATCTGTGATACAAACCTCCTCCAGTGTGCTGAGGCTGTTTGTGTTGGTCGGCTTCTAGCTCCTCTGACTCCGGCTGGATGGTGGCCACACTCTGACCCTGAACTGGGACTTGCCCAGTTGACTGGGGCACAAAAGGGATCACTTGAGCCATGCCAGTCAGTTGGTTTGATTGAGTAGTGTTATAGTTCGAACTGGCAAGGTTCTGAGATGCAGGTTGAGCAGACATTTGTGGATTGTGTTGGTGTGGTTGTGGAGGGACAAAAGACGCAGTCTGAGGCATCGGCTGGGGCTGAGGCACCTCCGTGCTGGTGAGTTGGCCTGGTTGCTGTGCAGGCGGCAACTGACTCTGCTGCTCCTCTTCCAGCCGTCTCTTCTCTTGATTTTCTCTGACCTTTAACACAGTCAACACCAAAAGTATTAAAATCTCTAAAGAGACCTTTAAAAGGCAGGTCACGTGTGTACAAGCTCCCATAATTACATACAATCTATGACAGATATGATAACATATGATACGCTGTGGTTAGTATGGACACACCTGCTGCCTCTGCGCTCTCTTGCGACTGATTAGAGACACCCTGTCCTTTATGGCCTTCGCAATGGTCTTGTGGTCACCTTCACACACATACCCAGACTCAACCTACAGCACAAAGACAAAGTAGAAGATAGCAATGACAACAAAACTAATCTTAACCTTTTCTTTTGTTGAGCAGTGTGAATAAGTGTTTTGTTAAGACTTTTAAGTTCAATTCACCATTTCCTGAGCCACATCTTCTGGGACATCTTTGTTGAGGTCAAAAGAAAACTCAATAGCTTCGTTGTCTTTGTACTTCCCCTTGAGTTTCTTTACATCCTCAATTCTCAGCCACAACTTGATAGCCTCCATCTCTCCATCATCCTCTTCTGCCAACTCCACGCGCACCCCTGTGTCCTCCTGGAAGAACGCATGGTTCAGAAGGTCCTTGATTGAATACCTAAATAGAGGAGACAAGCAGTGAGTAAATATGATTTCTTCAAGAACCTTGATGGCCCTCAACTTGTAAAATGTTGTCTTGATGAGTTAAAGACCTCTCATCCTTGTTCTGGCGAATACAGCCCTCGATGATCTCCTTCACTTCCGGAATGGCCACCTTGTCGAAGCTGCCCGGCTTCACCCCCTACGGGAAACACAGAACCCAGAATGAGAATAGTTTTCATTCTCATTTGACCTTTTTTTATTTTGGCTAGTCTCCCATATCTCGTTGTCGTTTTCACTTCAGACTCAACATTACAAAAATAGTTAATATCCTAGATGACTGAAATAATTACTGCCTTAACTTTATCCTTTAAATTTGTTTTAGAATTTATTTTGCTGTATGAATTGGAGAGGGTTACTCCTAAGAAACAATCTCCATTCGAATAATATCAAAGGGATGTTATGCATTCTGTCTGCTGGCATTCAAAGATTGTGAAATGTCAAGTGATGGGAAAAGGAGGGCGTGAGTCGGTGGAGGACAGCTGATGAGAGATGATGAATTACTGCAATAAGCAACAGGAAACTTCCTGGTTCTACAGGAAAAAGGACGACGATGAATGGATGAGAGCTGCACAGCTGTGCTGAAATAAGAAAATAGGAAGAACAGCCTATATCCCTAAGGAGAGCTACTGTAAAAACAGAGGATGTCACACCAACTATATGTAGGATCTACAACACAATATCACTTTGCTTCTAAACTGAGGCAAGTGTGTCTGGTGCTCTACCCTTTGAGCTACTAGCGTCTCGTTAAAGAACAAAATAACTCAATGCTTTGCTCTGGGGGGGAATGAAAATGTTCTGTTGAATAACGAGGCAAAGACTTCAGAATTCGTGCTTATTTAGTTAATGATAAACTGACATACTTTCTAGATAACAGCCTGAGAACAGGTTCAACTTCTTGAATCTATGAGACTCCTAACTCTATGAATCATATCAGTGACCATCTATTTCAAAAGTGAACTGTATGAACAACACTAAAAATATGTTGTTTTTCCTTCTGCAATGATGAGAAGACTGAACTGTTAGAGAAACAGCAGGGCTGTGCTTGTTCAGTGCCTTATCAATCATCCACACCTCATGTCTACATGTTTAACCAACATACACCACACTGCAGAGGAAAAGAAAAAGAAACACAGTATGAGGTGAAGCAAAGAGGCTTGTTGTGTTAATAACATGTTTTCTATTGAAGGTTTTTCAATAAGGGCAAGGGGAAATTATCTGGAGGATACAGGGCTACATTCAAGTTAAGAAGTGAAATACAACACTAGAGGACAGTAAAAAAAATATGAGCTGCATAAAGAAGTAAGAGCAGGGATATACAATGATTCCAGAATGGGACACTAGCCTTCTTGGCACATAGGAAGAGGTGAAGGCAGGGGCTTAGGGGTGACGTGGATGGTTGAAAAGAGGACTTACGCTGGTAACTCTGCGGTAGATCTGTGCAGCATTCTGGCACTCTGAGTAAGGGTACTCTGAGGTGGCCATCTCCAGCATGCACATTCCAAAGGCATACACATCCACTGACTCGTCGTACTTCTCCTCATACATCTCAGGCGCCATGAACTCAGGGGTACCTTAAATCAGAACAACTATTCAGAACTCTCGAATCCCTTACTGATTGAGTGGGGTTCTCACAACCCATTGCCCCTCTGCTCCTCTAACCCGTGAGGGGTTGAGGAAGAGGAGGTTGAGAAGAGTGACCAGCCTGCTGACATCTCCGGGGGTAGAACCTGTGAGGTGAAAGTTGGAAGAGAGAGAGAGAAAAAAAAGAAAAAGGGGAAGGAAAGCAAAAAAAGAGACAGAAAACAAAAAAGGAGGGAGAAGCCGGGCTCAGTTAGACTGCAGAGAAGAAGGCACGTGTTTGTCTGTGTAAGACCTTAACATGGTGCGACATAATGTGACTGAGGTTACCGATATGCAGAACACACTTGTTAGCCAGAATGAATGCTCTTTACATTCAAAGATTAGCTTTAAAATTAGGCACTTTATATCTGGGCCAATTTACAGTGTAATTCCAAAAGGATGCCAATGATCTGGGTATGAAAATATGACTAGCTATGGAAATAACTTTTGTCAAGACCTTACCTTACAACCACATTAACATTGCCTCTTATATTACACTTACCTTTGGAAGTCTGACTTACCGTCTCTTCCTAACCTGCACGAGGAAACCGTTATGGTCAAGGCTGAGAGAAGCAGGTCCCATAGCTAGTTACTGTGTTGAGCAGTGTGTCCATGCATATCAGTCTTGCTCTATTAATTTATTATCTTACATTAAATCTCAGGTCTTACACAGAAAAACTGATTTGGTTATTTGAATGTAATTGTTTTTGATATTGATGTATGTTACAGCACACTGTCAGACTTACCAGGCCCATTAAAGTTCATACTTACTCAATGACCAGCAGTACCCTATTCATTCCAAACAGCAGAATGGGGCACAGCTGAGGCTAGAGCCTACATTTTAAAAACATACCCAAGAATGTGAAAGTAAAAAAAATTAAATAAAAATATAAAGCAAATATAAAAAAGGCAAGAGGCTGACAGAGAGAAAATGTGGAGAGCTCCCTGGACACAAAGGAGCAAAAACATTCTGCAGTCCTGAAATATTTTAAAAGACAGTAAGAGACAAACACTAGGGGCAAAAAACCTGTTGAGGCAAATCCATAGAAAGAGATGTTAAACATTACAACCGGCAAACAGACCACATATTTCCAAACCACAGAACAAAGACCAGTCTACGACAGAAGCAATGGCCATACCTTTAGCCATGGCCAGGTTAGCCTGCAAGAAGGCATGACAACCATTATAATACTGATATTAATATTTAACAGTATGAGAAATGTTTGGCGCTACTTACATTCAGTAGTTGCCTGGAAAAAAACCCTCTCTTTTTTTTTGAGAAACATGGAACAGAAATATTCTGTACAGTGACCAAACTTGATACAAATACTGTGGGAGTGCAAAGAGCGAAAGCCTTGTGATTATCTGCCTAAGATTACCACATTTTTGGCCTCCATTTGAGCTGTGGTTTGAGAGACAGCTGAAACGCTGTGGTCTGTTTTTGAACCACATCGTCAGAAAAACAAGACAAAGGAAAATATATTCTTTACAACACCATCATTGTCAATACAAACAGAACACCATGACCTCAGAACAGGTACTGTCCCAAAGCAGGATAAAGACAAGGAGATAAAAAAGACTTCGGAGTCGTACCTATAACACTCTTGGCAAAGGATGCTCGCTTGAGTGTGGCCAGTCCCAGGTCTCCAATCTTGACAGATCCTGTTGGGCCTGTGATGAAAATGTTGTCACACTTAAGGTCCCTGTGGATGATTGGGGGAGCCCGAGTATGGAGGAAGTGAAGACCCTTGAGGATTTGTCTACACCAGCTCCGCAGCACTTTAATTTTCATCACTTTGAAACGCTTCAGATATCTGTAAAAAAGATAGATCAGAATTTTCTCACATCATCTTTGCTGCATTTTCCCAAAGTATCAAATGTAACACCGAACAAATAAAGCTAGTCTTTCCTGGAGACTTCAAAATAAAAGCAAATAATCTTTTTCTTTTGCATTCAATTATTATTCAATCGGTACTATATTTTAGTTTCGTAAAATTGCTACTTTGTTGAATCTAAAACCTGAGATAATTTAAAATGTATATGATGCTTTATCAAAATGATATAAGTCCTGTTTTGTGTGTTATCTCAGCCCAGTTTGAGACTCACGTTTTGAGTGTGCCAGATGTCATGAGTTCCGTGACCAGAACAATACACTTCCTGCCTTTGGAGGGTCCCTCCCAGGAGTCGTAAAAACGGACAATGTTGGGATGCTGCAGTCCCTTTAACATCCCTGCTTCCTCCTTAAAGCGCTGCCGCTCTGTCTTTGACAGCTTACGATCCTGCAGGGAGCAAAAGGGAGAATAGGAGATGTTTGAAAATTTCACACAAGCCAGAGGGCAATGCTTTTTACAGATGTGTACGAGGAACATTATCAGTATTAATGGCCATGAAAGTGTATTATGCAGAATCTGAATGCATTCATGTATTATAAGTCATTCATCTTGACATTCCATGCTCATTCCATTGCTCATATACTCTGACTCAAGTACACACACAGTTGAGGGACACAGGGATGCGTCCCTGTTTTCTCTGGCAGACGACTATGTAACAAAAGGAGCGTGTCTAGCTTTGTCCCAGATCGGAGGAAAACCAAAACAAGTAAAGAGCCACAGTATTAGAAAAGATCAGTACAGTGCAGACTATGTCAAAAACAAACAAACAAAAACACACACTCTAAAGTAGATTTAAGCAATGTGAAGAAAATAAATTATAAATCACCATAAACAGAGGACATTATAAATATATATTATATCATGTCATGTGTATACATCTGGAAAAACACCTGCTATAACGCATGTGATTGATTATTTATTCGGAGCGTTCTTGTTTGGTTCATTCTGGTTAATAACACTGAGTAGCATTGTTCATTAAATCTATATTGATAGATGTAAATGATTATTACAAAGACTAGACCTTCAGATACATATTTATCTGTTATGAAGCTAATGTTGTGCTCTACAGGTTCTATACGCTGAATCAACGAAAGTCTCAGCATTGAGAACACCCTGTGGGCCAGCACCGTTGTTGCCTCTGGCACGGTGGTGGGGGTTGTGATTTACACAGGAAAAGAGCTGCGCAGTGTCATGAACACCTCCAACCCAAGGCACAAGGTGGGTTTGTTTGACCTGGAGGTGAACTGTTTGACTAAGATTCTGTTCGTGGCCCTGGTTGTGGTGTCACTGGTCATGGTAGCCCTCCAGCACTTCGCCGGCCGTTGGTACCTCCAGATATTTCGCTTCCTGCGGACGATACGAGTCGACAAATGTGTGGCAGCTGGTGGGTTTGTCAATTTCTCGTGGGGAAATGTATATAGGCCTGATAGCAATCTGCCCTGATGGATTTAACATTCCATAAAATGACTGGTAAATAAAGATGGATAAGGCAGAAATGCCTTGTGTAGGTTTGGCGTCTTAACAAAAATCTGGAATGTGAACAGGCACCCTTCTCATGTTTCCTAAGCAATTCCTGGTATGGCCTACATTCACAGCGTGCATGAGTTACAGTGAGGCAGTGAAAGCCCACAGCTAAAGAGTTTCCTTGAAAACCCTAGAGACCTGGCCATAGTCCAGGCTGTCCAGGAAAATCAGCCCATTGGAGCCCTGTGGAGAATACGTGTTTGACTTTGTGTGCATGTCAGCACCAGACTGAAAACTTTCCAGTGAGTGACAACA
The DNA here is from genome assembly GCF_024713975.1 of Paralichthys olivaceus. Classification (NCBI taxonomy): domain Eukaryota; kingdom Metazoa; phylum Chordata; class Actinopteri; order Pleuronectiformes; family Paralichthyidae; genus Paralichthys; species Paralichthys olivaceus. The sequence goes on along the minus strand of NC_091099.1, from coordinate 9,920,032 downwards.
GGCAATGAAATACATTTTTGAGAGTGCTGTGGCCTTCGCTGGAGGCGTTCTGGAGGTTTGAGGTTGAATATTTGCCATATCTGAGACAATGCAGGAAGCACAAAATGAAAAGTTGCTGGCAAACCTGTAAACAATTAGGAGCAGAGCAGATGACAATAAATAAATTAAAGAAAATGTTGAGAAACAAGAGGTCGAGAGAAAAAAGACAAGTAATGGCGGCTCCACCATGTGCTTGGATCGAATGACCTACTTTCCAGAGTATTTATCTAGTGGGGCAGTGGCCATTTGTCTTTCTGCGCACCATGTGAAAAAGTCATGCAGAATATGTACAGCAGCAGTCATAGAGTTCGTGGCCTAGGGTATGCAACACCACAACCCCCACACACTGAACTGCTGTATCAGTGGAAGCATTTCCACTATACATTCACTGACAAGTCCAGACCAGTAAAAACTGCATTACCTGTAAGATTTAATATATTCACTTGCTTGACTCACATCTACCTTAACCTCTGCATTAAAAAGACTGAGGAAGTTGTAGAAATGTGTGAAGTTGCATGCTAACACACTGCTATGACTAAAAGCACATTTCAGGATCTCTACTTAACAGGCGGCTCCAAATGTTTTCTGTACAGAGACCAGAAGCAAGCAGGTTTTACTTGTCAAAGATCATAGGATAACTTTAGACTGTGATGATGTTGAAATGCTGTCAGATAGCATTTACTTTGTGCTTAAGTGCCCGTAAAAAAAAAAATTTAACTAATAGATATGTATGCGATATGTCTTATGCGGCCATCCCTCCTTAAAAGAATGTAAGGCCAGTAGAGTAGAGCAGGCCCCAGGACCAGAAAAATCTCTCCAGGAATTTGCAATCTTTAAATCATGAGACGTCCATAACACTCCCTATCAACTGTCACTTAAAAGGGTTTGTCCTGACTTAGCTCTGTGCCATGTGACCTGCTGTTGCTGTCACAGTTCCCATCTCAATCCACGAGCCCTAAGCAGCGAGGCCAAAGGTTACCTATCATCTTTTTTCTGCCTCATTAACTGGTCTTGAAAAATAACAGATTTAGCAGAACATTATTTCCCAAGTTTCCTTGCACCTAAAAGATGGTTACTGGATGAACAGATCAAGAAAGGTCAGGACAGTCGTTTTAGTGGAGAAAAAAATCCACACATTTCCAGAACATTTAACGTCCATTCTTACTGAGTATTTTAGGGTCAAACTTGACAAATACTGTTCTATGAAATACAAGATGTTGAAATTGTAAGAAAAGTATGGGTGTCTAAGATCGGCCAGAGAAACTCATGGTATATTATTTATCTCTCGTTCTCCATTTTTACTGTGCGTCGTCACTGTAAGCTATTTAATCAAGTGAAATAGCAAAAGTAATGTTTTGTGCAGATTTTCTTGGCTGACAGGTGACTCAACCCATCAGCTGAGGTGGCTGTGGCTTGGTTATCCCTCCTTCTCTTAGACTCTCCCATAATTAACGTAATTTAGATTGAGAAGCTCAAAACCTCACCATGATGACCACCATTAGCAAAACCGAAAATCAGACCGTGTCCATATTCTGCACGCCCCTTTGAGGGAGAGGCAACAGCAGCTGCAGTTAAACCAGAGCAGCTTTATCTGACTGAAGTAATTTTTCCCTCTTTAGTAGTTGGGGTAGTGTTACGCAGTGTTTCCACAGATCACTTCCAACTAGGCCCTAAAAACAATAGTTCACTCTCTGTATCATGGATAATATTAAATACACTGGAAGGATCCAGCTGGCCCATTCCCAAATGGCAGTTGCCATAGCAACCAAGGTCGAGGCACAAACCCAATTCATGTAGAAGATATGATAAACCCAGCCTACTGTTAAATGTATATAATTCTGCTGTGCGTCTTCTCAGCCTCAGTGTGAAATGATATGTTTGGCCCAAAAAGCTCTGCTCTGATTGGTCAACTGGCCCACTCTGTGGTGATTGGTCATCTGCTGAGTGTGTCTCAAAAATGTCATCCTCTGGGTAACGCATACCCTGAGGATGACATAGGTCATTCTGTTACAGAGGGAAAATATCATATTTCAGGATTCTACATACATTTGCCATGCCATCAGAAGGATACTACTGGATATATTATTATAGTATTTTAACAATAATCATTGAGCCCCAATACTATCTGGACGTTCTATGACCTAAGGGTTAACCAGCCAATGTGAAACACATCTAATGCCAGTTAACTACAGTCTGACCAAAGTGGAGCAGAAAATACTGCTTCTAGGCAATGGCAATCATAAATAACCAAACAACACTAAAAATAGAGTGAGTGAAAAAAGCATGTGATCATGCCGAGGGCTGCCTCTGTCAGGTCCCTGCTCTGAGGTTGATACTGAGGGCTTGATGCAGCCCTTTGGGAGACATTGGTTGAGATCTGAGTAACGTCTGACAGCAAAGAAGTCATGTTGAGCAGTTCCACTTAGTTGTTTGCATTAAGCACAATGTGTCTCTATGAGTTACATGTTTGGTTTTACTGAGAAACCGTGATACATGGCAGTGAGGTCAGAGATCACTGTGACTATCAGCAAAAGACAAGATGGATCCAATCTATTTCACGTCTGCCTGTATGACTAATCATCTGATTTTGATAAAGTTGAAAACAAAATACAAAAGGTAGGACCCAGAAAAGCATCAAATATGAGCCACACACCATGAACAATGACCGTATTCTCATTGTTGTTGACAGCCACTAAATGTTCACATTTTGCTGAGTGTGACTTTGTTGATTTGTGTGAATCATTAGCTGCAATAAATATTTTTCATAGGCAAGGCTTCTCCAACTGTCTTATTCTGACCACAGCCTGCACTTGTGGATAAATCCACAGATTACATATGTATATAATCACTGTACTAAAAAGGGACATTTGTTCCTATAGTTTTTTTCAAGTCCAACTCAGAAATAAACAACTAAAACTCAAAATCGTACAGTTACCTCAAAGACTAGCAATGATGAAGAGTAATTACAGATGAGTCACTTTTCCACTATTTAAATATAGCATGTCACTCTCAGCGGATACCATAAGCCAGCTGGACAGGCAGCTCCTATAACTTCTGAAGGATACCTGGGGGTGTTGTGGGGGGCAGTGAGTGGAAGATGACATGGTTGAAGATGGATGAGTGAGCAAAAAAGGGAGGTGCCTGAATGTATTCCTCTTTAGTCCTCAACTTCCTCTCCGTGGTGACCTACTTATTGTTCAGACATGCCTGCAATGTGAGATCCGAAACAAATGGGTGGGTTCATGGGTGGGAGAAAAAGGGTGGATGTCTAGAAATTCTTAAAAGACTTGACAGATGGTCCCTCACATTAAACCAGGACCATATCATTTAAACTTTACACACTGAAGTTTTTAGTGATGGTTGCAACACAGCTTGAGGAAAAGAGGACTGGATGTTCATCAGTGAAATACTCAGAGTGAAATATCTTCAAATACATAAAACCTTGGTGTGCCATGTAAGACAAGTTTAATCTGTCCAACAGATTTGAGATATATGTTTTTATGCAAGGTCCCTTCCTACATGGTCCCTTTTCCCAAAAATAAATCTGATAAATTAAAAAAGTACAAAGTAAAAACACACTTGCTTGATCTCCTATACGTAAAACTTAACACCAGTGTAGGGATCTGCAGCAACACTGCATTACATCCTGACAGGACTGCCAGTGTTGGCCTGGATATTTTTGCCATGTTTGAGGAAGATTTAAAGATTTAAGAAGGAAAAACCTGCCAAACCTGTTGTATAAGCACACAAGTGTAGAGTTCTGCTGTTGCTGACACCAAATTCTCAATGAACAAACAAGTTGCAACCTTCTCCACCACTGATTCTAGCATCAATGGGAAGCAAAGCAATAAGTTGATTTACTTTGTAGAAACATTTTCAGGAAAATGGTCAAAATACTTTTATTGCTGTCAAACAGCAGCTAAGCAGAACAGGCTCAAATTGCATGATTGTTTGAAGAGACACTGGACAACTGAGAGTTGAACGATAACAAATACACACTATATGTATTTGAACATTATATTCTAAAAATATTATTGAAATGTGCCCTCAGGATGTATGTGGAATGTAATAACAGTTGCGTGATCATGGGACAGCTTTGACCACATGTGAGGGGATTTCAGCCACTGTGTGTGCAGTTGAACCATTTGTAGTACTGAAACTCTTGACAGAGGAACGAAGGGAAATGAGTGTCAGGTTACACATTCATATTTCAGAACAGACCACAAGCCTTAAACAAAGCTGGTTCTCATTCAACGGTAAGAATTGCAGTAAATCTCCTCTTTCCACTGGATTGAACCGTAAATCCAAGTAGTACCTGACAATCCAGCTGAATTCTACACTGAGGGGAATCAATTTGCTCAAGTGAGCAAACAGATAGATGGGGACCATTTGATTTTAACTTGCCTTTTTCAAACTGATTCATGCCCCAATCTCAAGTCAATTAATAAATCATTGACTCAAGAAACAATAACTTATAAATCATAAATCACACAGGTCATTTTGCTCTGGTAACTTGTGATGTCTATTTATCATTAGCTATAGCCCTAACACTAACCTGAAGCTCTTATTTAAATATCATCTTGCCATAGAAGAAATTAAAGTACTAACAAAGAAGATAAATTGGAGCAATCACTGTGGTTGAGTAACAAAATTATAAAAGTTCACGTGTGCTACAGCAGTTGGCCGATAAGCTGTTTTTTGATCAAAGAGAAAGAAAGAAATTATACAAGTTACAGTGCAATATTAACTAATGGCAGTAGCAGGAACTTGAGACAAAAAGAGTCAAGAAAAAATTGAAAGCTGGGAGATGGACCCAAGAAACAGGCCTTGGCAGGCAGGCCGGCCCGCTGTGCTTCACACAGGAGATTCCTCTATCAGGAATGTGACCCATTTTACATTCAGACGAGCGGTCGGAGCAGAAACAAGCTGAGCATGCGCGTGGCTCGCTCTGTGTGAGGGGGGGAGGGGCATGTGCCTTCAATCTTCACATTGTTCTGAGACCAGTGTGCATGAGCTGTGGCTGTATGTGCTGCTGTGTGAGGCCAGTGCCTCTCATGACAAGGGGAAAGCGTGACAGTAAAAGCAAACATTCATCTGGTGAATGAGGTCAAACTTTGCTATCGGCCATGTACTGTAGCTGGAGCTGCTTTGGCGAAATGCTTTTACACAAGCATTTCTAGAAAGAAAATAAAAAACTAAGATAAAATAATAACAAAATTAGAGAAATGTTTAAAAACGTGAATAAAACTTTTCCTGAAAAAATTATAAATACTCTTTCTACAACAAGTCCTGGAAATTATTGCAAACTATAATCATTACAATGACGTCTTTGAGTTTTACTGACTTCTTACAGCATTTTAGATACTTTTCCATCCTACACTAAATAATTAATCTCCCCTTTTGCAGACAAGAATTTGCAATTACAGCATAATGTATTACTTTGATAATTCTGCATGTGTGGAAGAAAGATATCATACTTATATTTCAAAATGGCCTATAAAGCAATTTGCTACTGTGGAAACTGAATACAGGAAATCATTATCATCAAAACTCAATACTGCAAACTATCAGTGCGATTAAAAAAGTGTACCTTGACATCTACTGTGTCTCAAATGTTCATTCATTGGTCATAAACATTTATTATACAAGCCTTGATAGTTCCTGGTATTTTGCCAATGTCTTTATGGGTAAATAAACAATTCTGACTTTATGTGCAGTCATTATGACAGCTGGTGACTGGGTAGTACCAAAACATTGATTCTGTAGGTCTTTGCTATGTTTTTCCGACAAATGCAAACATGGGAAATGATAGGCATGTTTTTCAGAGGGGAACTGACAGAGGATATATCTCAGGTAACAGTGTGGAAGAAAATTGCTTTAGCTCCATTCCACCATGTTTGGGCCTGGTACAAGCAGGCCTGAACATGGACAAGGTGGCTCAAAGATCGTGAATAAGTGATGTCCTCATAACTGCTCATGTGATGACGCAGTGCACAGAATTCAAGTGAAAAATGAACTGAAAAGAACTGATAGAAATAAGTGATGGTTAAATATTAAGAACTATGGTTATTTCAATTTCATACCTGCAGCTCACACCAAGCCACCTCCACTGTGGTCTCAGTGTCCAAGCCCTTGTAGACGGTCTTGAAAGAGCCACGTCCAATTTCGATGTCAAACTTGAGGAAACGCCCATCTGGTGATGTTCCTACTGCTTTGGTCTCTGCCTCTTCGATGTCATCCTGCACTTTTTTCTCAGCTTCTCTCTGCTCAGCCTCTGCACGTGCCTTAGCAGAATCCTTATCTTCTTCTTCCCCCTCTTCTTCATGATGTGCCTTCACTTCTGTGGTGATTTCAGTTTCTGTTTGACTTGGCACTTCACTTGCCAAACTTGGTACAGAGAGTGACACTGCTACCACCACCTCTCCGTCACAGATATCTCGTATATTGGCAGGCTCCCGGTCTAAAGGCACTACTTCCACCTTAGCTATTTCTATATCTTTTCCTTCCACTACTCCTCTGCCACTATCAGCAGACTTTTCATTCTGAGCTAAACTTGTTTCAGTCCGGGGCAAATAAGCAGCAGTAGCCTGCTGCTGCTGAGGGACGGCTTCACGTAGGTGAACCCGTTGGGGAGCAGGGATGGGGATCTTGCTGGGTAAAGGGAGGGCCAGTGCTGTAGCATTGGAATCACTGATGACACTGCGACGCAAGAAACGGTGTTCAGGGTTGCATCGATCACGCTCCATGGTGTGATGCCGCCGTCTCACATCAGCTGTCGGGCGGCACTCACTCATCATTGAATCAGAACCAGAACTGGGGCCGTTTCCACTCTTCTGGGGGGGAGCCAGGAACTTCACCATTTTATCATCTGGCTTTTCCGACATCCCACCTCCCACACCAAGAGTAAGCGGGTATAACTACTGAAAAATTAAAAGAAGGATTTTTCCATGTCCGTCATATAGCCTTATATAATCAATATTTATCTCTGCTTTAAAGAGAAACAAGATAGAAAGTCTTCCAACTTCTATCTCTGTCTTTTTATTGCTCAGAGTCTTTATACATATAGTACAGAGACTGCAGGTGTAGGATGGGAGGTGTTCTCTTGTAGATAGAAAAAGATTGAACACCGCAGCAAGAGACAGAGTGTTGATGTTGATTTATGAGTCTCTTTAGGTCCACATCATCCATCCTGTCAGACTCAGGGTCCAGGTTCTCTCAAGCATAAGGAATCACTGGTGAGGAACAATTGCACAACCTACGACAGGCACCAAACTTCCTACTGCAGGCAAAGACAGGATGACAGGACACTCCAGATTTGTTCCAGTCCAGTTTCACTGTAAGAGAACAGAGAAAAAACAAAATTTGACTGACGTGTTCTGTAAAGTAACCAGCATTATGTCAAATGTCAACAAGATTTGTAAGAGACCAGCCTAAGTGTTCACAAGTAGAATTTACAGTATACATAAAGTTTAATAACGGCTTTACACATAAGCACAGCTGACACAAACCATATAACCAGTGTCTCGGACAATACCTAAGTCTACTGCTTGTTTACATGAGCATTAATCGTGTGCTGCACTGAAACAACTTCATCTAGTGATACACTCCCTCTCTTTGATAAGATTTGGTGCCTTGCCGAAGGACGTGTCATGCACAGCAGGGCACATGTTCTCCGTCACCGTGACTCTACTGCAGGTCCTACACTTTAATCACATCACACAGGACAATATTATCCAACTGAGCCCAAATCATTAAAAACATTCCACTGATTAGCAAAGCTTGACATGTGTATCTATATCAAGTGTAATGGTAAGCATTGAAGGAGGTAGCGGGACCAATTCCAAAGTCATTAACCAGCCCTTTGCAGTGACACAGTAACCTCTCAGTGCCCCACGTTTTGTTGAAGAGCAGAAATAACTAACTGAGCACAGATGACAGCTGATTTATTCCCAGTCTGTGACAGCAGGACGACATCATACACAGAGCTACTTATGAAGTTAATGATCAGTCTGATTAGCTGAGATTAAAGCCATTATCTAAACAGCTTCCGTACATTACAAGCTAAATCCGCACAGGTCCATCGCAACACTTACACTGAAGCAGCAGAAGACAAGTGTAATAATATCAATCGTTAACAGGCCTGCAATGACAACCTTATTACTTATTACCCATCGATTTCCCCTGACACGGCTGCAGCCATTTCCAGCGCAGGAAACCACAATGTCAAAGCCAAACCGAGGCAACGCTAGCGGCAATAACCTCTCGATACACAAAAACAGACAAGATTCGTTAGCTTCATATTTTAATTCGAGCACACACACACCTCTCTCCGTGCGCACTTGTCTCCTCGCAGGCTCCTTCGTGACACCGGGGCCCTCTGATACGGCAACATCGAGCATACAAAGCGAGGAGGAGCAACGGCTCTTTGTTAGCCTGCTAACGGCCACAGCTAGCACACATAGCGAGTTAGCTGTCGTTAGCTAATCCTTAACCAGCCATGGGTGATTTCCACGTCACGTCTGTGGAGAGCAGACCCCGGGCTGTGTTTAGAAATCCGGGGTGCGTTTTGTTTATTCCACGCAGCGGCCCGGTGTTATCACGTGTAACACATTCAATTTAACGTTTGTGGTGTATTGACATCTCTCCCGTGTCACGTCCAAAGCTTCCGCCCCTGGTTGACGAGCATTACACGCCAGAGCTAAAACAACCGGATACGTTGGCCCAGTGTGACGCCGGTTGGAAAGCTCCCAGGCAGCGAGATAGCGCCAGAGCTACACGGCGAGCTAACGTTAGCTAGGCGGGTCGGACCGATGGCCTACAGAGCCAGGCCCACCTCCCAGCTAACCCCCATTCAATTCGACTGGAGGAGAACAACACCAGCGCTGGATCTGATGTTATTACGCAGTGTGGAATTATAATTTATAATTTAGAATGGCTGGGCTTATCCGACTGGGACAAACTAACATGTATTTGTATGAGTTGGATTCAGATTGAAGCCGCTGTAGGCGCCACGGACTGTAGGTAAAACGCTTGTAAACAGGGAGATTCAAGTTTAATAGGCTCCGGCGGACGGTGATCGGTTTCTGGCAGACGATCACTCCTCGGCACGACACCTGTCGGCAGACAGACAGCGACCTACCTCCGTATGGTATCCACAACACAGCTGACCGACGGGGGCGATCAATTCCTCCGCACAGCGCGAATCCGTCTCGGTGTAAGTGAGGAAGAGACACACGTGTATAGAGTCCTCCTGCGGGGAGAGGAGACGTTTGCCGGCGGATGTCAGAGTTGAGATTTGTGAGCTCTCTCTCAAACAAGCGGAGCTGTTGCTACATATTGACCCAAGAAACTGGTTCTTCCCCCGGGCGCATGCGCCGGATAGGGATGACATCACCAACACACGCACACATTCATGATCAGTGGGTTTTTTTTTTATCCAGTGGTTTTAAGTAAAGTCGCACAATGAATTCAACAACAAACAGTGAATGTTTAAAGATTAGAATGGTCAGAATGAGGCAGACAAGAGAACAATAAAAATAAATAAAAAGTAGACATGTTGAATATGTACATAATATGCACATGTGGTGGTTTGTATAGAAATGTTATAAAGTAAAGCACAGTGGCAAGAGTATAAGAAGAAATGTATTCAAATACAGTTTGCCCCCACATAATATTTTGGAGCCTGTTAATTCAGACACTTTGAGTCAGTGTCTCTTTGTGGAAATGAACCTGAGGCGAAGCTGAATCCTTCACACTTCTCTTTTACTGTTGTGACTTTAACGCAAGTGTTTTATATAAAAAGTTTATTTCTATAAAACATTTACAAACAACCCCAGTATTGTGCTGCACAATAAAAGACACAAACAGACACAGTGCGGATTACTAGAAAAATATGAAATAACATAGACCAGAATAGAATAAAATAAAATAAAACAGAATTATTGAATTATTTTATTGTATAGCTCTTCACTTACCACTCTTGTACTGTTTTTCCTTGAACTGCTTCTTAATTTTCCTTACCTTTCCCACTATTTTTTTTAACGTTTATTATGCACCAAAGCAAATTCCTTGTTTGTTGAAAACCTACTTGGCAATAAATCAGATTCTGATGCTGAGACATATTTTAATTGAAATGTACTTTTGAGGAATATATGATATTACCATAAATGAATGTAATCACATAATGTTTTGCCTGAAAGCCTTTATTATAAATTATAGAAGATATAGACAATACTATCAAATATCAAAAGATAGTTAAAAATACAGGCCTATAGGACTTTCAAATCTGTCATACTGAAGTTGCTTAACAAATACTTCTACATATTGATATAAACACGTATGGATTATTTGTATCCAGTTTGGATTAAAAAATGATAACCATAATAAATAAACTGAATTCTTCTCATTATGTGTTATTTGGGTCAACCATTTCATGGGGTGTCATTTTCTTATAGGCAAGTACTGCCCCCTGGTGGTAGTTAGTGGTATTCCACCACTGAGGACAAATGTATTGAGTACTTACAAATATTTTTCCTGTTATTTTCTGGGGAAGAAAAATAAAACCATCATAACCATAAAAACATTTTTTTGATTTGTGGGTAAATGCTGGCTTGCGCGCCCCCCTTGCTGTCCAGTCCCTCCATGCCACACTGCCTCGTGACCGCGCGTTTAAAATTCACGCGTGGCGAGGAGGGCCGTCGTGAGCGCGCGCAGCAGGCTTGACGTCATCGAGGCGTCCTGGCTGTGCGCTGAGCCGCTGGAGAGAAGATGGTCAAATCTGAAACACGTCCGCGGCGCGATTAACGTAAAATGACCGCTGCTGCAGCCGATCTCCACCCGCTTCACCGAGGATCCACCGCCGGCACCGGCCCGAGCTCCACCCGACACCGAGGTAGTTGTGCGTGGAGCGTTTTTTTTTTCCTCCGGTGGCTGTTGTGTTAGCGAGGACAGGGGAAAAACACACACACATTAAACTGGACGGGCTAGCCTCCATATGTCGCTAAAGCTAACCGTTATGTTGTAGCCGTGACAAGAAGCGGACTCACAGTGTTGAAAACCCGGGGAGCTGAAACACGAACCACCGCTGAGCAGAGGTGGAGGAAAATGGACCTGGTTTGATTCTGGGTGTCTCCGGAGCAGAGGCTGTCGACAGGATTGAGCAACACGCTTCAGATCTGCTTTAATGTGCCACAGCTTGACTCTGTATTTAAACCTCAGGTTGTGTCGCTCCCTATCTGTTTGCATTCATTTCTACAAGCTTCATTTTTTAAAATTTCCTTTTTTTTTTTACAATGTCTACCGTGGACGATCCCCCTGTGCCTCCCTGGCTATTTTTTAATCCACAGCGTCAGCACACTGGGGGAGAAAATGACTCAGAGATGAAAGATTTAGTCTCCAGAGAAAATGTGTTTACATCCGTGTGAGGCTTTAAACGACAGAGGTTTGAGGATAACAAGGATTTCAAGGTGGGAATGTCAGCGTTTTACTGTTAGCCGGTGTGTTAACGCAACGTTAGCCGCTAGCAAGGCCACGCAGGCTGCCCAGTTAAATGGCTTTAGTGGGAAATGTAGTGAAAACAGAGCACAACCAGGAAGAGACACACACACATCCGTAACACAACTGATACCTGAAGTGTGTGTGAAGCAAACATCTCGACGCATTCATGTGGATCCATTAGGATAAAGCTCAAACTCCACATCTGTGTCATCAAGCACATCTGTTACAGGTCGAGTAGGAAACAGTCTGTGCTAACAGACATCCCATCTGAGAAGAATTATTGTTCTTAGACATGACTTTATATACAGTTACATAACCGTCTGTACAGCAGGAAGGAATCCGGGCTGAGACGATGAAAGATTCCAGATCGTTCTTATTATGCTAGATATTAGAAAACTGAAATGTAATATTGCTCATTTGCTGGAGGTGAAGAGAGAACTGCTTACATGACCCACAGTGAACTCCAGTCTGCATGATGAAGATGTTTTTCAGAAGGGTTCAGACAAGGTCAAGACAATTTGACATTAACTGCTTTGTTACTGCTGTGAAATTCAATGGGAACATCTGTGTGGTTTTCTTTGCAGATTGGTGTCCTAACCTCGCTGCTGTTGGAAGAGGGAAGTCTTTTTAGATCATGAACCTCGTGGTGACCGTCTCCATTTGAAGCAGGGTCACCTCCACATCCTAACCCAGTTGTTTCAAGTCACAGCCACAAAATCAGCGAGGTTATAACATATACGCTCGTGGTCATAGTTCAGCGTTTAGCTCCATTCTCCTGTTTAGCTGAAGATGTACAGCAGCGCCCGCTCTGTCAGCAGAGGGGATGCCAATCATAGTGGAGGAAGAGATGGAGGCGGTACCGGTAATCAGGGATCCGGCCGTTCTCCTCGCCTCCCACGCTCCCCTCGAATGGGACACCGCCGCACCAACAGCACCGGAGGCAGCGGAGGGGGACCTGGAGGAGCAGGAGGCAAGACGCTCTCCATGGAGAACATCCAGTCCCTCAACGCTGCATACGCCACCTCAGGGCCGATGTACCTGAGTGACAATGAGGTCGCCATGGCAGGGGACCACATTCCAAAAAGTGGAGGGACAGTGACCACCATGGGGAGACAGAGGGTGACGTATGGGTCAAGGGGCAGCAGCTGTGGAGTAGTGGCTGCCAGCACTCCCAACATCTCCACCTCAGTGCCTGCCAACGCTGTGCTGCCAGCAAGCATGATGGCCGGTGATGCTCTAGCTTTTGGGGACCACCACATGGCCTCCACCGTGCCCCATTCTCTGAGACAGGCCAGAGACAACACCATACTTGACCTGCAGGCGCAACTGAAAGAGGTATTTTGCTAAATTTCTCTATTATGGACATCGACATTAAAGATGCTGAGGTTGGACCCATAATGCACTTGTATGACCAGTATTTACATGTGCTTCTTCTTTGTTCTGCTCTCTCAAGGTTCTGCGTGAGAATGAGTTGCTGCGGCGTGACGTTGAAGTCAAGGAGAGCAAGCTCAGTTCCTCTATGAATTCTATCAAGACCTTCTGGAGCCCAGAGCTGAAGAAGGAGAGAGCTCTCAGGAAAGACGAGGTTTCTAAGATCACCGTCTGGAAGGAACAATATCGTGTGATTCAAGATGAAGCACAAGTGAGTGTTCGCCTTTATTTGTTTTAATAGATTACCTCAAGTGGCTCTTATCTCCTCAAATCACTATTCTGAACAGAGTCATCAATCTTCTTGTGTCAGAGGTATATGACCCGGGAAATGTATTTCACAAAGTGTTTAAGCTTTGGTACAAGTATGTTGCTCTCCCTCTTTCTCCTCTCACTGTATAGGTTATAGGCATATTTTGAACCTCTAGTTAATCCTCTTATACGCAGCTATATGCTCATGCTTAATAGATGAAAGAAGTCGTAAGTCTAATGGCTGCATTATGATCATTATACATTTCAGAAATTGCTGGATTTGGTGAACAGGATCAAAAAATGTGGAGATTTAAAACTTAATTTAAAAGAAGGTAAATATGTAGTAGATTAAAGACTTTAAAAAAGAAAAAAGAAGGGTACCCTTTTGAGGTAATACTTTAGATTTGTGCCTTATATAGAATATTCAACTTAATCTTCTCTTGTGGTTTATCAAATGTTCTGCACATTTGTTTTTTTTAACATCAAAATGAAACGACCAAAAATGAGATAAATGCATGTTGTATATTTGTCTTTCAATGAAGATCGATACCCACAACCAAGCACCAGGTGCTGGAGGCTCTCATTTTTTCTCTCAGTTTTCTCTCATTTTTCTCATCCTTGGCTCTGGATCTAAAAGTGTAGAGACATAAGCTTAACAACATTCCCATCAGTCTGTGTCACCTCACATACACATGTATAATTGATAGCAATAAGTGAATAAAAATAATCACCAGATCTATTTTTAAAGCCTATAGTATGTTGTGGGAACCATCCAAATTAAGTTTCAGTAATGAAGAGAAATGGTCTTTGTGATTCTTAATGGAGGGGCCGACCTGTGTAATTTGCTGTGTTTTCACTCCTGCTGAGTCACAGAATCACACTGAGGACTAATTCCCAATAATGTCCGACTACACAGGGCAAATTAGTGGGTGCTTTAATTTAAAGATTTCTGCTTTCGTGTATCAAATCTCCACCTCCCATGCTTGCACACATGTAGCGGAAAACACACACACGCACGCAAACACATGCATAGACTCACACATGCATAGACTCGCACATGCACACTGAAAGGCATCTGATTAATTATAGCCTCAGTGAAACTGCATGGCCTCACTGAACACTGGCCCAGCTGGCTCTGCCTACAGCTGCAGTTTTCTGTTTGTGTAGTTTTGAAGCATTTCTATGCTTTCTGTTCTGATGTTTGTTTGCACAGTGTTTCCAAATCTCTACTACATTCTCTCTGTCACTGCCTGTGATAGGTGATAGTGTTTGACCTTCGTTTTTCTATTAAAAAAGGTAAAATCCTCACTTAACTGTCATCAGTTGTAATACAGAAAAATCATATTCATCATAGGATGTTGTGAAATGCTAATTATATTTATCGACCAAAACACAGTATTGTTGATGTCGGACATAAGATTATAATGGTACGATAAGGAGAATAAAGAAAAAGGAAGCATGTGTCACACACTGAGCATCTTAATTTGAACTTTCCTGCAGTGTGTCCTGTGGTTTGGATGATTTTTATGGCAGAGGGTTGGTTTTGTGTGCACTGTGTCATCATGAGCTGTGACTTACTGTTTAGTTAGTGCATCACATACCGTATGCTTTGTGCTTTTTCAAACGCCAGACTGTTATCTCTCCTCCGGCAGAGAGAGTGAGAATATGGGAGGGGAAGGGAGAAGGTGTTTGTGAGTGTGTGTGTTGTCGTGCTTGTCTGTACATGCATCTGGCTCTGTGTGTGTCTGTGTGTTTGCGTGTGTGTTTCTGATGGTGGATCGGTGCAGTCACAGCAGTGAGTCAGCCTTACTCAGGGGGTGGAGAGGTTGATGGAAAGGGAGGGTTAGTGAGAGGTGAGAGTGTTGGAGGGAAGAGACAGGGTTAGAGCAGGCAAGGTGGATGAATAGTGTGTGCTGGTAGAAGGAGCGAATGACAAAGGAAAGGGGAGGGGGCCGGAGGAGAGAAACGAAGGCAGACACTGACTCCTCTCTTTGTTCTGTCGTCTGAAAATGGTCACAGCTGGTTCAGACCAGAGCGTAACACAGCCTTGTGTTGCTGTCTCGCAGCAGCACTACCAAGTGTCCGTGGCGTCAGATGCCACAAACAATGCAATGCTATACTGGGCTGATTGTGTTTCACCACTTGTATTTGTCTGGGCATGAAATGTAACACTGTCGCTGACTGTTGGGGGTGCATCTGTCAGGGCACTGCTAAATTTTCAGTCATGATTAGATGCTGATTTTTAACTGGCTGTAACACAATATTATTCCAGGATCCATTCCATAAGTGTCATGTGATGTCCCTGTATCAATTAAATCATCAATATAATTCTTCATCTAACCCAAGTCTGCGTAAATCAGTTTTAATAAATCAAACAAGGAGAAAAACAGATGAAAGATTACAAAGGCATGTGTGTCTCTTGTTTGTCTTTAGCATCTCCAGATGACTGTTCAGGCTCTCCAGGATGAGCTGAGGATCCAAAGGGACCTGAACCAGCTGTTTCAACAAGATCCCTCCAGCCAGGGCAGGGACCTGGCCCTGACATCTGAACCCACAGAGGAGAACTACCGCCGGCTACAGGCCGAGCACGAGCGGCAGGCCAAAGAGCTCTTCCTCCTAAGAAAGACCCTGGAGGAGATGGAGCTGAGGATTGACACACAGAAGCAAACCCTGGGAGCCAGAGACGAATCCATCAAGAAACTGCTGGAGATGCTGCAGAGCAAAGGTAGGTTTATGCCTCAGGAGAGAAGCACAGCAGCAGGTTTACAAGTTTTCTTATGTGAGCAAATAGATTCTGATTCTACAAAAAGTATAAAAATAAGAGTTTGTTGGTTTTAAATCTTGATTTTAAATATCTTCCACAAATATTTTAGGTCTAAAAAGATTTTGATCTCAGGCTGTTGCTTCAAAGTGTTGTTGCTGCTTCCTTTTCCCTCTCATCTCAGTCCAAACCATTTCCCCATTGGCCAAGTATGGCTTTCTTTTGTTTTCTCTTTAAATTTGACCACAGTGCATGCTTCACAAACCCAACCATGGTTTGAGGGCTGTCTCTAAGAGCAGTTGCATTTTATTGTCTCAGGGTCACAAAATAGTCAAAATATCACAGTTAACAAAGTGAAACAAGCACTACACTAAGAAAAAAAATCAAATTTTATCCTATAAGATATGATACAAAGATATATTTATAATTTGGTGTCAGCTCTTGTAAGTCTGTGTAAGTTGATCACATGACTTATGATGCTCAACTTGGCTGTTTCAACAATTTAAATGTCTTCTTAGTGGCTTCATCATGGTTACAAGGTTGTCATGTTTTCTGTGTCAGGTCCATCTGCCAAGGCTTCAGAGGAGGACCAGGAGCGGACCAGGAGACTGGCTGACGCTGAGATGCACAGGCATCACCTCGAGAGTTTACTGGACCAGAGAGACAGAGAGGTCACGGCACTAAGAGAGGTAATGTCTAGTGCAAACATGGGAGATGTAGAGACATCTGATAGCTCACATAGATACTATAGTTTATACATACAAGCAACAAACAACCTCATTTGACCCAACAGGAGCTGCACCGTCGGTATGAGGGAACTCCAGAGTCCACCAAAACTAAGGCTCTACAGACTGTTATCGACATGAAGGTGGGTGATATTGAATAGAGGGCTGTGTGTAATGATGAGTGTGGTGTGTCACAGTCGTGCATGATACGTGTGTTGACTCCTCTTCATCAACCTCAGGATGCAAAAATCAACTCAATGGAGCGGGGCCTGCGGGACATGGAGGAGGAGATGCTGATGCTGAAATCAAATGGACTTCTGAGCTGTGAGGAGCGTCAGGAGGAGATGAAGCAGATGGAAGTTTACCGCAGTCACACCAAGTTCATGAAAAACAAGGTCAGAGACAGCAGGATATTTAGTTTTAGCTGACTGCTTTAATTCTATCTTACCTCCCATTTAAATCCAAACATGTCTGCTTTTTGTAATTCAGATGGAGCAGGTGAAGCAGGACCTCTCCAGGAAAGACTCTGAGCTGCTCGGTTTGCAGACCAAGCTTGAGACGCTCACCAACCAGTTCTCAGATAGCAAGCAACACATTGAAGTCCTCAAGGAGTCTCTCACTGCCAAGGAGCAGCGAGCTGCCATTTTACAGACAGAGGTACAATAAATATACATATCATAATGCTTTGTTAGTCAGAAGAATAGGTACACAGCAAATGCACTTTAAGCTTGTACTTTGTTCAGTGAGCGACAAGTTTGTGCCACTTATGGCTGATAATACTACAAACAAAAACACATGTAACGATGTGTTAAGAAAGTTTTCTTTGCGTTTGCCCTTTTATTTTAAGCTTGTGATTTGTGCACAGTTACAGTTTGTTTGCCGTTTCCTGTTCAGGTGGATGCTCTGCGTCTGCGCCTGGAAGAAAAAGAGACAACTCTAAATAAGAAGAGCAAGCAGATACAAGAAATGTCTGAGGAGAAGGGCACACTCAACGGAGAAATCCATGACCTCAAAGACATGCTGGAGGTTAAGGAGCGCAAAGTGAATGTGCTGCAGAAGAAGGTGATTTGGACTAAGAGCCATTTAAAAGATCTTTTGTTGAGTCTCGTGTGTGAAATGGCTACAAAGATGCATCCATCACAGAACGTTTCCTGTCGTGATGTTTGTTTTGAGTCATGGTTTCTTCTGTTTGTTCTGCAGATTGAAAACCTGCAGGAGCAGCTGAGGGATAAGGAGAAGCAGATGAGCAGCCTGAAGGAGAGAGTTAAGTCTTTGCAAGCAGACACTTCCAACACTGACACTGCTCTCACCACGCTTGAGGAGTCTCTCGCAGAAAAGGTGAATTGATGTCTGCATGAACTCAGTGTCTCCTGCTTTTCACAAATTAGACTCCTTCACATTCATTTGTAGCAATGCAATTGTGAACAAATCATGTGTGTTTGTGACCTAGGAACGCATCATTGAGCGTCTAAAGGAGCAGCGAGACAGAGACGACCGGGAGAAGACAGAGGAGCTTGACTGTAACAAGAAGGAACTGAAAGAGTTGAAGGAACGACTGAGTTTACTGCAGGGAGACCTGTCAGACAGAGAGGTGAGAAATGGATTCAGGAACACAAACTCACACTAAGATATGATGTGTCACAGGTGTCAGATATACGATGTGAACATTGATACTTTATACTTATGTTCTTTGTGTGGTTGTGTGTATGAAGACATCACTGTTGGACCTGAAGGAGCATGCATCGTCCCTGGCCTCCTCGGGGCTGAAGAAGGACTCAAAACTCAAGAGCCTGGAGATCACATTGGAGCAGAAGAGGGAGGAGTGCCTCAAACTGGAGAACCAGCTCAAGAGAGTGAGATACATCACCTAGAACAATCACCCGTGCCCACTAACCCTGAAAGAGACGACAGCTGATTTCTCCCATCTTGTCTTCTTGTCAGGCTCAAAATGCAGCCCTGGAGGCTCAGGCTAACACCGAGCTCGCTGAGCGCATTAAGAACCTGGAGCAGGAAGTGGCTCGCCACAAAGAGGATTCTGGGAAGGCACAGGCTGAGGTGGACCGCTTGCTGGAGATCCTCCGGGAAATGGAGAATGAGAAGAATGACAAAGATAAAAAAATCAGTGAGCTGGAGAGGTGGGTGGAAACACGATTTGAAGTTGGCAGTGTCCGTCGTTTGTTAGCACAGAAATAACATCGTCTGTAACTTGTTGTGTCTGTGTCATAGAAGTCTTTCGCGTGTAGTTTTGTTATCTTTGTTCAGTACCTGAGGTCCCTGACAAATGTTCCTTCAGTGACTTCATGTTGTCCTGGAGACTGTTGCCCCTGGCACAGTGAATGGTGGCTTTTATTGTTATTTGACCACCTGCCATTTGGAATTTTTGCAGTATTGCTTTAAAAGCTAAAGTGGTGAATGCCATGTTTTAACAGTGGTAGGTACAGCTCCAGAAATGGACATAGACAAGCCCTCTTTCATGTGTTGTTTTCATGTGTGTTGTCTTTTCATCATAACTTTAATAACGTTAATTTTGTGACCTTGTTAAAACAGAGTCTTAATAATCATTATAATGATCTTCCCTCTTCTTCTCCTTTTCCACCATAATTGCTCTGAGTCTGAGTTTGTTTTTCTCTTAACTGCTTTCTTGTCTTTACACCGGAAATCTCTCACCCCACCAGTTTGGCCTCCAGGTTAGTATTTGTTCTTTTCCTCTTTCTCCCCCCTGACTTCTTATGACTGTCTTCTTCTCACATTTTGCTCCCTTTGTTTCTCCTCATCTCTTGCCTCTCCATAGTCTGTGGTGCTGCCTTGTCCTGACATATTGAACTCTGTTTTTTTCTCACCCGTGCTCATGCTCACTTTTCCTTTCTCGCCTTCTTATAGCTCTGTCTTTCACCCAGTCAAATCTAGGATTGACTCTTTGCAGGGCTGTCAAAGATTTTGCTGAAGCAAGTCTGTCTGGCTACGATTGTGACTGTCATAGCTTTTCACAGAGTCACATCTCTTTAAAACTTGATTTATTTGCACTTTTCCCCCCATATTTTTTTGTCAGTTGCAAAATGATCAACTTTACATATGTTTGATCGAGGGGAGCCATAGACTGATTAGCACATATACATAACTCCTCCTGTTTATCACATTGTGTCCCTTTAGGCAGAAGCAGGACCAGACGAAGAAGGTGGCATCTCTGAAGCACAAGGAGCAGGTGGAGAAAAGCAGGAACGCTCGACTCATGGAGGAGGCTAGAAAAAGGGAGGACAACTTGTCTGAGAACTCTCAGCAGGTGAAGGTAAAGCTTATGTTTGGCTCAGTGGGACTGTACATACCCTGCAGCAACGCATTTTCTCTTACCCTGACGAACCATAATGTGACCTCTTTGCTCTCCCGCACCGAAGGACACTCTGCGTCAGAAGTCGGAGCGTATAGAGGAGCTGGAGGAGGCCCTGAGAGAGAGCGTTCAGATTACTGCTGAGCGAGAGATGGTGCTTGCGCAGGAGGAGGCTGCCAGGTCGCTGCAGGAGAGACAGGTACACAAATCCCCCCCCGGAACACACAGGAACACGACAGCAATATTATTACAGCCACAGGATCATATCTTGCAGTACATGCATATCTAAACACATCTATATACAGATTAAACAAACGCCTTCAGATACTGAGATTCTTTCCCCCTCACCTTTTGCTGTCATGGTGGTGTTTCTCATCCCTTTCTTCACCTCCCTCCTCTCCTCTGGCCTCCTCCTCTTTCTCAGTTCTTTTATCTTTGCTTGTCGTTTTCTCTTGTTTTCTCTCTGCTACACACCGCCCCTCAGAAGCATTCACTCAAACCAATGCATGAGTCGAACCTCGCCCACATTAAGTGGTCTAAGGTATGAGCCCAGTATGTGTGACCTCCATCAGTGAGCAGCAATGCTTACATGGGGTGGATACAGCAGCAGTAACACCTCTACAATTCATGCAGTCCCATACAACAGCCCTGCCATGAACATGTTTGTGAAGTTTTTTGTGTTGCAGTGTTGTTGGACTGCATGTCTTTACAAAGTGTTGCTGATGTTTCCAGCTCATGTAAAAAATGTATTTTGTTTACCTGTTGTTTGCTTATAAAAACATGCTTGATTTGTTCAAACATTAATTATCCAATAAATTTAGATTTGGGGATGAAATAATTCCTCTCATTCAGTCAACTATAGATTGAAGTGTGCACATTGATATGAAACAAAGCAGCTCATGTCTTTTAAAGTAAATAGCAGGTAAATAAATGTAGTGCTGTAGTACCTGTGTTATAGTTGATCTCAAGACTTTCTCTTAAAGCCCTCAAATTCCGCCCCTGCATCTTATTAGAGCAGTTTATTCTGGCAAATCATTTAAAAAGCCTTTAAGAAAAGAGCCCTGTGCTTTCACTGAAGGATTTAGATAATCCGTTCTTTACTCTTTTCATGATTGAATTGTTTGTGTGCGTGTGTGCACCTAGATGGAGGAGCTGCTGGGGGCCATGGAGAAGGTGAAACAGGAGCTGGAATCCATGAGAGCCAAACTGGCCTCCACCCAGCAGTCTCTGTGTGAGAAAGAGGCACACCTCACAACCCTGCGAGCTGAGCGCAGGAAACACCTGGAGGAGGTGCTTGAGATGAAGTAAGACACCCATACACACCCATACACACTCATACACACCCATACACACCCATACACACCCATAAACACCTATACACACACACACACACACACACACAGGAGTAGTATCTGGATTATTATTGATTGCTGCATTCATCTTTTAAAATGTCATCCAATTGTGGCCTTCTCCAGCTGGCAGGATGATTTTGCGCAATGAATTATGAATGATAATTGGGCTGTTTACTTGTGTGGTTAAATGCCACATTGTTTCCTCCTCTGTAACCTAACAGGCAGGAGGCACTGTTGGCTGCTATCAGCGAAAAGGATGCTAACATTGCTCTCCTGGAGTTGTCCTCATCTAAGAAGAAGAAGACCCAGGATGAGGTGTCTCTGCTGAAGCGGGAGAAGGACAGACTAGTGCAACAGCTCAAACAGCAGGTAGACATGGTTTTGAATCCACTGAGGAGGGGATACATGAAGACATCACGGCAGTTCAAGCCTTAACAACATTTATGCTCTTTCTTACATGTCTCATGTGTGATATGTCCCTTAGCACAGTATAGGACAGAGTGCAGGGATTTAGTGTCCTGCTAGAGGAAGAATTAGAAAGAACAGCCTCTCGCTGCCAGTGTGAGTCCACGAACAATAGTTTGTGTAACCACCAGGCCCCCTGCAAAATTGCATGCCAAAAAACAGTTAAATATGTCTTTGGCATAAAACCCCAGAGGATTATCTGTACCAATGGGAACTTTTTCTACTGAAGTCCCTGGATGAGGAAAGTTCTTCTTTTTCCCTGCCGACCCCCCCCATACTCCCTCTAACCATGAGCCAGTCACAGAAAAGTAAAACAGGGGCTCCAGATCAAACATGCTCCACACAGGATTAAAACTTAATTTACATTTTTCACCTAAATACTGTGATTTTTGTTGAAGGTTATCATTAGATTTTATAAGTTATGTAGATTACATAAAGTGTGAAGCTCCCAGTATCAGTTTTTTAAAACAGGTTTAGAACATGTAGGTGGTAAGCTTTCTTAAGATGTGCACAAATATGGACAAAATGAGCGCAGAGTACAGACAGGAGGCTCACTCTGTTTCTGTATCTTAATGTTGAGCATAGATAAAAAGAGGTAAATAAAAACAACTTAAACTCTGAACATAATTGGAGTAACCTTTGTATATTAATCAAAACCAGGGTAAAAACTGCTCAAATAACCAGGCTTTAAATGCCCTCATCCCTTCCTCTTTCCTCTCGTCTTTTCTTTTTTAATCCTCACTGTTTTTGAATCAACAGACTCAGAACAGGATGAAGCTGATGGCAGACAACTATGAAGATGACCATCTGAAGACGGTCCCTGACCACACAAATCACAAACCCTCTCCAGATCAGGTAGCTTACCTAACAACCAGTGAGCCGGATCATGTCCGTAATTCACCCACAACAGCTTTTTTTATTTTATTTCTGCCACAGACTGTTGATTAACACGTTCGTTGTAAAGACGTTTGAACTGAAATCTGTCCACTGAAGAGAACTACTGTTTTGAAATGAAATGTTTCTTTTGTCCCTTTTTAACATTTCTGTTTTTTAAACACACTAACCAAATGTTCTTTTCTAATGCTGCAATTGGCTTACGTTGTGGCTAACAGGATGATGAGGAGGGTATTTGGGCGTAGCCGACCTTTTGCCCTCCCCCTCTCTCTCTCTCTCAGCATTTTTGTTCAGAAAGGGTGAGCTTGTGTGAGAAGCCAGACCTGTCACACCTTTCATCATTGTTGCTGTGCGGCATGTCTACATCTCTTCCATTCATTTGTTATTCCTTCTTGATGTTGGTGGTCGTCATCATTGCCGTGGTGTTTCTCACCACTCATCCTCGGCTTCACACTGTTTGTTGCTGGCTCGTGGGATCAGTGGTGTGTGTTTTTGCATGCACAGACTAAGAGGATGAGCTCATTTGCCTCAAACTAAAGCATCTTAGCTTTGCATGTCACTGCTCTGACACTAATGAATAGTGATGAATTTTGAATCACACAAACAGGTGTTGCGTTGGATAATGGTTTAATCTCGACATAATCTGTGGTTTAATCCCTTTTTGTTAGACCTTTTTTTTTTTTTTTGTTGATCCGTACATATATAAATTACAAGCACACATTTGTTAATAATGTACCCAGGGAGGTTGATTGTTATGTGAGATGGTGATGAGTTCATGAGCATGCATGTGGATGATGATGGTGTTCTGTTTTTGTCCCATGAAAAAAAACATTATTTTGTCATGCAACTTGTGTCTTGTGTGTCATCATGTTCAATCATTGAAATGAGAGAATAACTTCTCCTTTTGTTTGTCTGAAGAAAAGTCGTTTTTACTGCACTACTGATCTATACCTGTCGCACCTCTTCACCTCCTCCCCCCTCCCTGCAGATGATACCCCCTCTTCTAGCCCTGTCCCAGAACCGCAGTAAGCTCAAGCTCTACATCGCCCACCTGACAGACCTCTGCCACGACCGAGACCCCAGCATCCTCAGCCAGCTCACGCCACCCTCTCACTACCACCACAGCGACCCCGAAGACTGGGAGGAGGATCTCCAGAAGATGAGTGTCGAACAGGTAATGGAGAAACTCTCGCTCTGTTAGCGATTTCTTTTTTTGCAGCTGTAGGTAAGGACCTGCTGCAGAATTCAGATTAGACTAATGCTCTCCTTTGTCCAGTTGGAGCAGGAGCTGGAGGTTTGTGAGAAGGAGAGCGGGGAGCTGCAGGAGTACGCCAACTCTGTTCTCCAGCAGATCGCAGACTACTGCCCTGACATCCTGGAGCAGGTTGTCAATGCTTTGGAGGAGTCGTGCTGACAACTCTGACCTCGGACACAACCCGGCTGACTCCTGGTCTTTGTAAAACCTGTAGCTGAGCCCAGGTGCCCCTACCTCCACACAATGAGGCTCCTGGAAGAAAGAACGGAAGAGATGGGGGCATTGTCACAAACCCACTGAGCTCTAACTCTTTGTTCCCTTCGTCCACCCTGGAACAAACTCTCATGACCCGTTAGTGCTTCCCTGTCTCATGTGTCTGTACTGTCAGGCCTGCAAAAATCAAATTAGGGATGTTCACAGTCTTATCAAATGGCGGATACATGTGCCACTTTGAGCAAATATCATATCACCCACTCATATTACCCACTGCAGTCTAAGGTCTGATCAATTAATGATGACCATGGCAGATGGTGGACTCACAGTGGGAAAACTAACCTAGACAGCTGAACATATGTCAGAAGGGCAACAGAATACTGGAGGTCATTCCAGGAGTTAAGCATGTCCCGTTTTCCACTTGTGAACACACCAAATTAGATTTTTGCCAGTAGGATACTTGCAAAAATATCACTGCACACCTGTGAGTCTGGGACAGGTGCGTTGGGAGAGAAAGGATTTCAGATGAAAGAATCAAACTTTCCGCACAAAGCCTTGGAGCACACTGCCAACCTTCCTCTCCCTTGACGGCTCCATTCACTGCAGGAATCGCCAGATCAAGCACAGTTACCTCACCAACTTCTGTCTCAGTCTTTTACCCCTTGGATTCCTTTCACAAACCTTTAAAGTTTAAAAGGAGAATTTATTCCTCACATGGGGCAGGAAAGCACTTTGTGTCCTGGGAGATCTGGGGAGCTGCTACATCTAGAGGGGATCAGAGAGGAGCCGAGTTCAGTGTGTAAATCACAGAGCCGTGTAGATGCTTGTTTTGTATTTTAGTCTGTGTTCCCCGATTATCAGGTTGGAACCCAGTCACTAGTTAAAAAAACAGCTGCTGGAGGCGGATCATCACTTTTTTTAACCAAATAAACGCAGCTGTTGTCCAAATGTTTCTCCAGCTCAGAGCTGTGGATCTGTCCATGCAGTCAGGATTAGGTCGCAGGTACGTTTGACTGTGTCGACGGTGGCTGGGTCTTCTGTATGAGAGGGGGACCCAGGCCTGACACATATCAAAGGTCAGAATCTAGTTACACTTCAGTTTTCAACGGGCGAGAGAGAGGGGGGAGAAAACAAATCTTTTACTGCTGGTGATGTATTAATGTTTTTAGATGGGTTTTGCACACAGCGTCCAGTTGTTTGAGGTATGCAATGTTTCTTTTGAGAACGTTTTAGTGGCCTTGGAGCATGCACAGAGATCAGTACTGGACCTTACGCAGGGAGATTTGTTCCTCTGTTATATTGGTGCTAAGGCATGATGTAGGGATTTTTCTTTTTCATCTGATCCACTGATCATTCAGTCTCATCCAAAGTTCCCATAGTTTTTACTTAAAGCCCACCTGGTCTTTAGTTTCACTGAAGAAAACAAGTGATGACCCCCTTTTTTTCTTGTGTTTGTCCGATCACTTCAAAATGCAAGTGATGCCTCCTTTATTATTGTGTGTTTTGAATTCTTCAGGGCTGAGGTTTTTAATTACTAAGTGCATCTACATTGACAAGAAATGAAAGTCACTTTTCAGCAGATTTTGACTTTTTAGATCAGTTTGTAAATAACGTGATATTTAACACGTACAGTGACTGAATAAAGGTAATTAAGTGAAAAAAAATTACAAGCAGTGCAGTTTGTCTTTTGTGTCTAATTTTGTCACCAGGACAAAATGTGTGTGAGTGTGCGTGTGTGTGACAGTACTGCCATAACTTGCGGAAAGTCATGTTCTATAGAGATATATAAATATAATACATATATATTAAAAAAAATGTTTACTGTATGGATATGCATTGAATGTTTGCACAGAATCTTGAAGAGCAAGCTGCTCTGAACAAAACGACAGTCGAGTTGGTGTCGTCCTCAGCAGAAACTTGAGGAAAGAAATGTCCAAAAAAATAGTGTCAAAATAATGTGTGAACTACAAACGTTTTCAAACCGTGACTGTGTGATGAGAGAGTACGTTTCTTGCATTCATTTCTAGTTATCTTTTTTTTAAATATATATATATAGATCCCCACCACATGCGATGTAAATGTATTATCCTGAGATTTACAGTGTTGTCTTTTATTTTCTTCTGACCTGTTCCACCATGATTGATGTCAAAGGCAGATGGAGGCTGATGGATTTAAAAAAAAGTCTCCAACCATCTTCTGCTGTTTCGTAACAGGAACATAATGTTACAGAACACACGGTGAAACACTGCGTCAGTACACGTCAAAAAAAAAAAAAGGTTTTCTAACAAACTGGGTGATAAACTGATCAATTTGGACGCCTGGGTTTTCAACTAACACCGATAACAAAGCACATCTCTGGTTTTGGAGGATGTCGGTTGGATGATTGTTTTTGTACTTCTCGTCTGTAAAACTTTGAGTGAGGGTTTATTTCTTTCCGCTTCTCACTAACCCTCGTACCGACCACTGCTGCGTTCAGAGAAAGAATGCGGTGTTTGTTTCCACTGTTTTCATTTTCCTCACTATGGCCTGTGTGTCGCTGCCCTTGCCTTAATGTCTCGTCACTTCTTTTTCTCGACTCCTTATTTAGGAACACAGAGCCGATTAAGGGGCTTCAGTCAAACTCATGGTATCTGTTTTCTTTTGCGTTTGGATAAGAAATGTACTGCCTTCTGTCTGTGTTAAGAATCAAACTGTTAAAAGAAAGCAAAACAGACTTGTTTGTGAGTTACTTGGATTTTGTATGTATGTAAATAAATAAATTATAAGCCTTGGTCTCTTGTCTGTTTGTTTTTTTGACCGAACTAGAAATAAAGACGCCACTCATACTATAAACTTCACCAAATGTGTTTGTTTCATCTTTAAAAGCAAATTCTTATTATTGTGTGGAGTTTGCTGCTGCTATGGATTTGATTTAAGGCAATAAAATAACATGTAATAAAGATTTTACCTGATATAAGATGCATCTTCAATAGTATTGGTGTCAAAGTCTTAAAAGTCTTTATCCTGTGTAAACACTGGGGTCCACCCAATAATAACATTAGTAATTAACTCAATATCATTATCATTAACATGTCAATACAATAAACTGTGGGTGGTCTCTTCAAGCAAATAGTGCAGGATTCTGGACCTCAGAAAGGTGAGTGTACAGGGGCTGAAGTCTTGGTGAGGCCTCATAGACTTTATGTAAACATGCATTGTAACCTGAGTGCTGTGAGGTCTCTCTCCAGTAAAACTACGAAGGATACAAACTTGGCAAATGGGCTTCGAACTGTTGCTGACACTCTGTAGTATTTTAAGTTTTACTAGTGCCAGTGGGATTTAATAAATACTCCTTGGAGTGTAAATACACTGTGAGACGGTCTAACTTTTTTATAATGATTCAAACATTAATCAATGATTAAGCAATGTCAGTTTGTTAAATGAGCATGAGGTGTGACCTCCCCGCAGAGGCTCATAAAATATCAGGTATTAATAATTTGTATCTCTCCTGTGAAATAATTAATAATCCTCCTCATTTACATGATTCACTCTAGATTTTATTTAGCGATAGCTTCCCCTGAGATACTAAACATAAGAAATCAAAAGACCCAGCTCTTATTTTCTCGTGCAGCAGACATAACATCATCATCATTAATGAAAGAGTGGAGGAAAAAAAACAATTACAAATAACTGACAGGATTGAAACATATTTGCCATCTTTATTCATAAATATCACTACTGTATGAATATAAAACAATCTTAAATTACTGCTTTTTTTAAACAAATACTCTGACACTATCGTTGGAAGCTCCTCAGGAGAAAACCCACTGGTGATCAGTTTAAGGTATTGCATAAAGCCTTGGCAGCATGTTAATTACTATGCGTTATTGGAGTCGTGTTGATGAACCTTAAACAGAGAAGCATAGCGGAACATCTGATACATACTTGTTTCCTCAGGAATACGAAACATAGCCAACTATACATACGTAAACAATGACAAACAGGAGTGATCCACCCACTTCAATTTGAAGTACAATTTTGTCAACAACAGTCGTTCATTACAAAAAAAAATACTGGTTACAAGTAAAAAAATACATCAGACGAAAAAAAGAATCTATCAAAACTTCAATCCAAGGTTCTCCAGCCTTTCTGTTAAGAGTTAAAATGACTACCTAATATTCTGCAATGACACTTTTCTGAAATATCAAAATCTCCATTGGTGGGTGAGTCACAAAAATAAGCAATGTACTCTGGTGTTCAGCAATCGTAGGCACTCCTGTGTTAGATGGGTGAGGTAGCTAGATAGTAAGAACTGAACACCGGCTGAGATTAAACGATGCACCTCAAGAGAGAGCACAAAACTGAGAAGGTCAGAGTAAAGGTGGATATTGCAGCCGAGGTGAACAATATTCCAGTGATCAATGAGTCCCTCTCCTTGTTTTTAGTCACAGTTTAGAAATTAAAATTAAGAAACTGAGCGCTATACACAATGAAACACATGTATACTAAATTAGATTACTTTTCACCTCACTCTCTCACTCTCGGTCATCTGCCACAGTCCCAGATTTAACACTTTAAGGCACGGGAGCTGCGTTATCCTCTCCAGACCCCTCTTGGTGATCTTGGTACAACCGTACAGATCAATTCCTGTCAGCTGGGTCAGGTGGTCAGCTATCAACTCCAACCCTTTGTCTGTGATTCTCACACACTGTCCAATGTTGAGAGTTTTGAGTTCGTGCATCTGGCGCACCATCCTGTTGATGCCATCATCACTGATGTGGCAGGAGCAAAGAGAGAGGGACTTGAGCTGGTACAAGCCCTGGGCGATGTATGCCAGGCTCTGGTCCCCGATCTTATCACAGAAAGAGACATCGAGTCCAGACAGCCGGAGGGAGCCCATGGCCAGATGCATTATCCCTGTGTCGCTGATGTTATCGCAGGAGCGGAGGTTCAGGCTGCACAGGTGGGTCATGTGTGACAGGTGGATCATCCCAGCGTCTGATATTCCTCCACAGAAGCTGAGGTTGAGCACTTTGAGTTTGTTCAGGCCCTTTGAGACGTGTTTGAGGGACAGGTCGGTCAGCTTCTGGCAGTCCTGCAAGGTTAACTTCTCCAGAGACAGGCAGCCCTCTGCGGCACTGCGGGTCATGCCGGACAGGTGACCGATGCCCACATCAGACACATGCCTGCAGCTGCGCAGATTAAGACTCTTG
Organism: Paralichthys olivaceus; assembly: GCF_024713975.1. Lineage (NCBI taxonomy): Eukaryota > Metazoa > Chordata > Actinopteri > Pleuronectiformes > Paralichthyidae > Paralichthys > Paralichthys olivaceus. Next base: position 9,890,635 of record NC_091099.1, on the reverse strand, counting down.
AGCCTGTGCAAACCCCAAGCAATGAGCAACAGGCCAGTGTTCGTGATGTTGCTGCACCCCCCGAGTTCAAGCACCTCCAGGTTTTTGAGGTACTGGGCAATCCGGCCCAGACTGGAGTCTGTGATCTGTTTACAGAGGCTGAGGTTCAACACCCGCAGTGATGGGATGTCCTGCACAAAGGCATGTCCGAGTCCGTTGTCTGTGAGGTTGAAGCAGCCACACAGGTTAAGGCTTTCGATGTGCGGCATCCCCTGAATCACGTAGCTCAGGCTTCTCCTCAGGCTGAGGATCTGGACCTTCTTGATCCCCCTGGTCTGCAGGCTGGGGAACAGAGACGGGTTCGCTCGCCGCAGATGGAGCTTGGCTTCCACCCCCCTCCACACCGACTTGTGGTAGGACGCGTCTCTCCAGGCCGCGCACACTTGGGCTACTCTCCCTTTGTCTTTAACGTCCAGATAACTGAAAATAATGGCCAGGATCTCTGGGAAAAGGCACGAGATATGTGTCTCCATTTCAAACATGGGTGCAGGCTGACTGCTTCCAGCAACAGATGTGGCCCTTGGGCGACAATACAGCCGTGGTTAGCTCGCCGAAACTCTGCGGTGGAAGTTGCTGGCTGGCCGGCTCGGCGATGTTAGCTACCGCCAGCTAGCTAGTATGCTAACAGCCACTTAGCTTTAGGTACAACGCAAGAAAAATCCACCCATCTCCGAAGAGCGAGCCTCACTGTCAAACCTAAAATAATTATAGTGCAAACTGTCTCCTGACGGCGCAGATCCGAGGTGGACGACGCGGATCCCAAGTCCGACCAGGCAGCGTATTTACCTAGCGAGCGAGGCTAATATTATTAGCTTAGCATTAGCATTAGCTGTCTAAACTTGTGAGCGTCAAAGACGAACAACCTCCGGGTGCGAAGCTGCTCAAAATAACTTGTTCTTCACTCCACCTCCTCGCGGAGCGGATCCAGAGACGTTTCGGCTGGGATGAACTTCCAGAGACGGAGCTGGTGTCTTGTACAAAGGCGGCTCCCAGGCTCCTTCAGGTCCTGAAGCATTTCCAGCAGCGGCGGAGCATCCCGGTCTCCCACTAATGAGAAGCCGACTGTGGGCGCTCAAAGCCGGCTCACCCTCTGACCAGCGGCTCCTGCTGGAGGTAAGTGGAACAGATGGATGGATGCTCCCATAGAACCTCCACCCACAACAGTTATGTAATTATCTGTGTTGAGAACATTCATATAAAATATGACTTGATTCAAATATGTGACGACCACATAGATATGATGTTAAAACATAATTGCTTCTGATATTATATAGTTAGATTCCATAAATTACCCGCAGGGATCAATGAAGTATCTATCTATCTATCTATCTATCTATCTATCTATCTATCTATCTACCTATCTATCATTTATCTATCTATCTATCTATCTATCTATCTATCTATCTATCTACCTATCTATCATTTATCTATCTATCTATCTATCTATCTATCTATCTATCTATCTATCTATCTACCTATCTATCATTTATCTATCTATCTATCTATCTATCTATCTATCTACCTATCTATCATTTATCTATCTATCTATCTATTTATCTATCTATCTATCATTTAACTATCTATTTATCTATCTATCTATCTATCTATCTATCTATCATTTAACTATCTATCTATCTATCTATCTATCTATCTATCTATCTATCTATCATTTATCTCTCTATCTATCTATCTATCTATCTATCTATCTATCATTTATCTATCTATCTATCTACCTATCTATCATTTATCTATCTATCTATCTATTTATCTATCTATCTATCATTTAACTATCTATCTATCTATCTATCATTTAACTATCTATCTATCTATCTATCTATCTATCTATCATTTATCTCTCTATCTATCTATCTATCATTTATCTATCTATCTATCTATCTATCTATCTATCTATCTATCTATCTATCTATCTATCTATCATTTATCTATCTATCTATCATTTATCTATCTATCTATCTATTTATCTGTCTATCTATCATTTATCTATCTATCTATTTATCATTTATCTATCTATCTATCTATTTATCATTTATCTATCTATCTATCTATCTATCTTTCTATTTATCATTTATCTATCTATCATTTATCAATGATATGTCCCTAACTTCTTAAGGCCCAGTTTCTTTTCAGGTGTGGTGCAGGGCTTGTCTATGGATTCCCAGATCTCTGAGCCACCCGATGGTGGATGTTGCAATAAAATCCCTGCAACCAACCTCCACTGGGCAAACTATTGCTCTCCAGCCACGTTGTTCTGCCTCCAATGCCATCTCCTGTTAGATGATGCTGCGCGATGCAAAAGATCAGCAACATAAATATTTCAGTGTATTAACGTCTCCAGAGAAAACGGTCTTGTCTGTGTTTTTTCCCTGAGGAGAAGATATAGAGCAGGAGTCATGTAATTATATTTTCACAGACTACAGACAACCAGTGAGGCTGCCTCCTCCTCCTCCACCTCCTCATCCATCCTGATCAGATGGAAACAGTCTCTATGAATGAAAATACTACACTCCACTCACACATGCATCAACCCAGAGAGAGAGAGAGAGAGAGAGATGGCTTTATTTAGAGGAGTGCTGTGTAAACTCTCTCCCTCATGTGTACTACTTGGTGTAAATGTCTTTGACCTGGCAGGAGGCCCAGAGTGGCTGCAGCAAGGCGTTCACTGACCCGGTCACCTACGGCCGCTCTGAAGACTCACTCCGAGTGCTTTACTGTGACAGGAGAGGCACAGGAGTGGCTCTGGGTCATGGATGCTCACAAAGCACCAGACTGGGTGCACATTAACAGCAATAAGAAATCTACACTCAATAAGAGCAACACAACTGTGCACAATAAAATGCATTAGACATTTTCTGTGTCTACTAATTCTGTTGTGAATAAATGAAGGATCAGACCAATCTGCAGAAAAATTCATCAGGTTTAATTTGCAGTTATTTAAAATTACATATAATGTGATAACCTTCGAAGTAATAACTGTTAAATCTGATTTAGGAACAGAAATTCCATGCAGCCATTAATTAAAATTAATAATTATCACATACAGTATCTAAAATGACGTTGTGTCAGGCTTAATTTGCTGAAGTAAATGAGCCCTACTCCGAACATTTACAACTTCTGTCACAGTGTCGTACTGCAGAGCAGAGGAGGTGGTGTGTACAAGATAATCATAGTAGAATACCACAATAGTGCAGTCTGTTGTGTTTTTAAAAATCTCCCACTGTCAGCATGACCATGAGTCTCAAGACAAAATCCAGACGAGTGGAGAAAATGATTTGAGTCTTGATGCACACTCTGCTCCCAATAGTCACTGCCTGCTCTGAGAGAACTGATATGAACCCACCACTTCTATGAAGAGCCGATTGAGTGCTCAGATTTAAAAACATCCCAAAAATGTTAATATCAATATCCTGTGCAGACGACACATCAGTCAAACCTGTGTGGGTGGTCTGGGCCTCAGAACTCTCCTAAATGGTCTCTATGGACATGCTGTGATTTAGAGATCTGTGTTAATGGGGTGGTTGTACAGCATGGTTTCCAAACTACAGACCTGTGGGATATTTCATGAGGCTTTAAATATTTATAATTAATTCTGCTTTGAACTATTTGTTTTACATTTTCCCATTTTTTCTTTTATATTTGAGATAAAAAGTGAAGGTGAAACATTTAACATGCTGACATTTTGTGTGTCAGTATCATTGCTCAGTTAATCTGCCTCAACTCAAAGAAGATGAATCAGATTCTGGGCTCCGCTCTTTTCTCTGTGGAATTAAATAACTGGTCATTTGTGTCTGTCTCTTTTATCTCTGTTCAGCTCTTTGATCTCAGGCCCACATCTGGCCAGCAGAGGGCAGTGCTGATCTTACAAAACAATGCATACAATCAAAAAGAGCTCCACACACATCATTTCCATTTCACACACCTCTGCATAGAACACAAAATGTCAAACATAAAGTTTTAAGAAATATATTTGTAAGTCTTTGCTTTGCTAAGGGAAGAGGCTCAGTCGACCGAATCTGAGAGGTTTGATGAAGGGTCATCAGACAGAGACAAGAGAAGGTTTGGTGGTGATGGTGGAGCAAGAGGAGGAGGAGAGGAAAACTAAAGACAGAGGGAGGGAAAGTGAGGGATGGTGATTCCCCTCTCGGCCTCCCCTGTGGCTGGACTTGTCTCTGCTAATGACCCTGTCTGCTGGCTCACACAGACAGATGGTGAATTAACTCCAATTAGCCCACTCTCACCAGATCTTCTCTGACAGCTCCACACACACACACACACACACACACACACACACACACACACACACACACACACAAACATGGGACTACACAATAAATAATTTGGAAACTCCAGCCATTCAAATGTATTTATCATAGATTTTGTCTGTTTCATCACTTTTTCCCAACTTACTTGTGATCAGAGTGATTTTATTATTATTATATTTAGTATAAACTTTAATATAATATGAAATAATTAAAAATGTAAGTATAATTCTAAAGTGGAATGTTTGAATGCAGATATTTATTAGAAAAAACTGCAGAATAATAGAAACTGTTGAGTCATGAGATCAACATATGCACCGTTTCTCAGGCTTTTTCAGACAGACATGCACACACACACACACACACACACACACACACACACACACACACACACACACACACATATACACACACACACACACACACACACACACACCCTTGCACAGTCACTACTGTGTGACTGTGACCTCCTGTCACTGTGTTCGGAGTTAGTGAGTTGTGACCAGTCATCACTCATACAGTGCACAGTGTGTGAGTGACTGAACTCACATGACATGTCAAACAGAGCGTGGTGTGTGTTGTGTTGTGTCTCCACAGAGCTGTGTGTCAGTGTGACTCAAATGCATTTTTAAAAATGTATCACGCTGAGGAGAATATGTCTCTTACAGGACGCCACTCTGTCACTGTGTGTGTGTGTGTGTGTGTGTGTGTGTGTGTGTGTGTTTTTAACAGGTGTCGTCCCCGCTGCTAAAAGAGCTCCATCTGGGGGTGTGCTTGAGCAGCGACCTCTGCCCTCATCTGTAAAAATGGGGTCGGCAGTTGCTGCACGCAGGGCCAAAGGTCAGGAACTAGGCTACTACGTGACAATCACATTATCGAACACAGAGGGAAAATAAACACTCGCACTGCAGCATCATGGCTGTCCACGAGCCTTTAGTCTGTGAGGTGTGCACATACATGGCGTGTGTGTGTCAGCGCAGGTTTGTGAGGTAAACCTGTGTGTGTGCGAGCGGGCGTAATCCCTTTAAAGCTCTTTAGCTGTTCTGATCCATACTTCAGAGCATGGGGGCAGTATGGACAGCAGCTGTCTGTGAAGGATGTGTGACCCTGGCAGCACAGAGGACACGGGGAGAGTCTTAACACCACCTGACCTCTGACCTCAGCTCAAAGAACGACGCACACACTGTTTACTGTAGAGTGTGGATTCAATTAGACTCCATCACTGTGTGCAATCCCTCCAACTGTCTCCTGCGTGTGTGTGTGTGTGTGTGTGTGCAGTCCTCCTGTCGGCATGACACTGAAGTGAAGAGACAAAGTGAGTGAGAGGGAGCTACAGAGAGAGAAGGAGAGATGGAAGGAGATAGCTGGGAAGAGACAATCGTGACAAATGAGGAATGATGAGCGAGATGTGGGCTGAGATGTAGAGGCGTTGACATGCAAGTGTATGAGTGACTGCACTAAAAGGAGAGAGGGAAGATGGAGGATGGAGGGATAGAGGAGGGATGAGTTGAGGTGATATGCAGAGGAGTGAAAGAAGAGAGACTGTGATCAGTCAGATCCAGAGCTGTAAGATGATTCAGTTCTTTTTCTTTACAGCCTATGTCTCACTTTTATAGATTTGTCCTTTCTGCTGGAGATGACTGCATCGATAATATTGTGCTTAACAAAGTAACGGCTGAGATCCAGAGGCACAGAGACGCCGCAACTACTCAGACCAGTAGACGAAAGAAAAGAGCAGATAGGTCAGACTGTAAAGAAAGAAGCAGGTGAATGGAAGAAGAAGTGCTGAAGACTCTAATAACAACAAGCTGAGCTCGGTATCTGAGGAAGAAAACGAGGTGGAGATATCTAGGCAGGAAATGACAGAGAACAACAGAGTTGAATGTGGCACCAATAATATAAAGAAGGAGAATAATAGGATTCTCCAGAGGTGAGGAGGAAAATCATTTCCATTTACTGTGATACAACACAGAAGAGAAGGAAAGGACAGAAAAAAATAAACGATTAAAGTTTTTCTCATTCGCTTTGGCTCAAATTCTTAAATGAGGATTGATTATTTTTCAGAACAACATGTTTGTTGTTCATAACAGACCAGAAGCTCTCAATCATTTTCTCATTTGTTTTGTTCCATGTGTGCAAAAGTAGTTTCTAGAATAGAGTCTCTAGCCCTCACATGTCAAACGATCCATTCGGTTATCAAAATGTGTCAGACATACATGGACAGTATATTCCATTAATATCTGTGCAGGGGTGGATCCAGGGTCGGGGCCAAGAAAGATGGTTTCTGAAAACAAGTCAGAAAAAGTAACCTCTGAACTGGGATCAGTGTTTCTCCTTGTGCTCTGTGCAGCTTATTGATATACAAACAGAGCAGCAGAAAAATGGGCGCACACACACACACACAAACACAAACACACAGACACACTCAGTCATCATGCCTTCTCTTCTCTCCTCCCTCTGTGTGTTGCGTAGCTTATGAACTCGCAGTTACAACACAGAGCCTTGTTTTTATTCTGCATAAATTGATGCGTTCTTGTATTTTTTTTTAAACCCCCCCATGAATCTCTGCTCCACTTGTGTGTATTTTACCAGCACTGCACTGTTGCTGCTGTAGTGCTCTGCCTCCCCTTCCTCACCTCCTCTCCTCCTCCCCTCCCCTCCTCTCTTCATTTGCTTCCCTCTGGGGCTGATGTGATTTAGGGCCATGCTTGAAGAATGAAGACCGGGCTAATATCTGCCCGTTATTGATGCGAGCCGTAACTCTCACCTCCACAGGCAGACGGAGAGAGAGAGCTGCTCTGGAAGGAAGAGAGGAAACAGTGGAGAGATAATACCAGCAGATTGATGGCTTTCTCTGTGTTGTTTCAGACTTCAGACTGTGCACGTTTTTCATGGAGTCCTGTTAAACTAGAATGGCCCAACAGTCCCCCTTATGAAACCACATTTAAATTCCCTAGATCTGGATTTTTATTTGGATCTGCACCAAATTACACACCCTCATAAATATCAGTCCCCTAAACATGCCCGGTTCTTTTCATCAAGATCCATAAATTATTCCCTAAGAAAATAATGACGATGCTAAAAAACTCTCCTATCTTGCAATGTTGGCAAAAGCGATAAAAATTCCTGGATCTGACCCCAGATCAGGATCCACACCAAAATTGAATGGGTTCTTAATTGAGCCGTCTCCCATCTTTCCAACAAGTTTAGTTGTTGAGTGTTTTTTCTGTAATGCTGCTGACAAACAAACAAATGGACAGGGGTGAAGACAGCGTCCATGTTATAATAATATAGAGATTTTACTTCTCCATACTGTTTCCTCTTTTCCTCTCCTCCACCTCCTCCTTCCTTCCATCCTTCCCTGTACCCCCCCCCCCTCGGCTCCTTCCATCTGTACATTATGTAGATGTCAATAATTTAGCGCAGGATTCAAGAACTCGGCGCTTAACAACAGGTTACGGTCTTTGCTATAAAAGCCATAAAATATGCATTTGTGAATAAAATATGATTCTGTCTCTTTCAAAGCAGCTGAAACCTGTCAAGATTGCTATTTGCTTTCTGACAATATCGCAGTGAAGTGACAGTTCAAAAGCTGGGGGTTTGTCTTTATCTTGGCAGGTTTTCAATCTTTGCTCTATTTCTGCACACCGCGCCGCATTATTTTGTATCCATTGTTTTGTAGCTCGTCTTTCATCTCCAGGGCTTTGTTGTTCTCTCACTCTCTTGCCGTCTCTCGCGCTCTCTCCCCCTCTTACGTCGTGACTTCTTTCTTTTTCTGTTTTTTTTCTCCCTGCTCTTTTTTTACAGTTTCCTCTGGTATTGTACAGTAACAGTAGAGGCACATAAACAGCTCACACATTCCTCTCTAACTGCCCCTGAAAACCTCCAATCACCGGCCTTATAAAACCACCTAAATACGCTGGGACTTCCTTCTGCTGCTTCCTATTTTCTCCTGGCGTCCTTTCTCCCTCTGCTGTTCACCTTACCACCACCACCACCCCCACTAGCCTCCACCGCCTTACCCCCCACACACCCACCCCGCACCCCCACAGGCCAGGAGATGGTTTCTTTGTTCCTGACATCTGTTTTGTTGGGTGATTAATTGAGATGAGCATGTGGGGTGAAGGCCTGTAGAGGGGGAGATCAGACCCCCCAGGTAATGTGCATGTGTGTGTGTGCGGACTATGTGTGTGTGTGTGTGTGTGTGTGTGTTTGTGTGTGTGTGTGTGTGTGTGTGTGTGTGTGTGTGTGTGTTGGCAGCTTCAATAATCCTTGATCTGGTTAGTTAGCTCAAAACTGCCTGGTTCTCCCTGCAGAGTCATGCACGAGGAAGCATTTGAATATCTGTTATCTTAATAAGATGTTGATAAAAACAGCTTTGCCTGGACAGAAAATCTCCCCTCTGTTCTTTCATGTGTTTTAATTCAGCAGCGTGAGATGTTAAGTGACAGCAGACTGACAAGTGACGACATCAGCTGCACACACACCCGTATCCCAGATATCCCGGAGGGCAAAACACTGATTTGCAGGTAACTACTTGTACGCATCACTCCAACACATCTGTCACAAAGAGGCACAAATATCTGTATCAACACTGAGGATGGGCATATCTTTGTTCAGACAAAAGAAATTAAAAACAAAATATGGAAAGAAACACAATAGTAAGATAATAGTGTAATTCAACAATAGAGTTATAATCTTACACATGGTATGAGTATAATTATAAATGACCAATGCAATAATCCAATTTTTCATTTTTCCAAGGTTCTGTGGGAATTCTATGATCATATTAAAATAAAAACGCAAAAACAATTTTTTACATTTAATTATGTAAAAGTCGACGTGAAGTAGGAAATATTCAAATGTTAATTAAATTTGAAAATTAGAATGCCCAACCATTCTGACATGATTTGTTATTTGCTCGAGCAATAGTCCAGTCACAATCTGAATTCAAAAATTCAATTTTCCAACAGTTTGAAAATAAAGCTAGGATTTGACATTTCATTTTCAAAGACATAACCTGCTATATACTAAAAATATCAAAATGCGTGTGATTAAAACAGTGCCTGCAGTCTATTGAATTTACATGTCATTACTTTTTTTGATGTCAAAATGAAAGCCCGGCTCATCATGTCATTCATTATCAGTGGGTAGATTTCCCATTATAATATCATAAGCAATACAACTACACCTGCTTCCACCAACATACTACCAGTGTCACCAGAATGCAATACCTGATCAGCATCTACAACTACGCCTTACCTCTTATACTGCCTCTACAATTATTTTACCATTTCAATATTTTTATGTGGTCCAAGAACACCCATATAAATATGTAAAAATACAAATGCAAATTGCCTATTGCCTTTTAGTTTCTATTCAATCAATAAGTTAACACATATTGAAAATTATACTGATGTTGTGGAATCAGATTTTCAATATTCAAGTTTAAATGATCATTTTAATCTGGTTCCATATCGGCTTCAATAAAAAAAGAAACAAGACAATGAAAATCAAACAGAATAAAAAAAAACACAGTTTGGCACAAATAACATGTTTCGTTATTAAAAGTGATCAGTGCATCACTTGACTGATCAGATAATGTGTTTATTTCTTTTTTGTTTAAAATATAATATTAATCATTGCAGCCAAAATGTTTATTTAAAGCAGTAATATTTTTCTAGAGCGTGTTCAAGCTTAATCTCATACTATATGTGACAACTTACCTCACCATGAAACCTTTGATTGTTCTTCATTAGTAATGCAACACTTGGCCCTCTATTTATTTCTTTAAGTTATGAATCATAATTTTACATTCACATGACTAAAGTGTCTGTTAAGAGTCATACACTAAAGATGAGTACTGTAAATACTGGCTGTTTTGCAGTTTTAATGGTGTAATTTAGATCAAATTAATTAAATAAAAATCATCCACAACAGACTGACTGTCTGTATTTTAAGGAGTGATTTATGATGCAGGTTTAGAGGTCACAGAGCCAGAGGTCAGAGGTCAGAGGTCAACTCGGTGGTCCGGGAAATGTGCTGAGAAAAGTTCACAACTTTCCTGGGGACAAAGATAGATAGATATATAAATAGATATATAGATAGATAGAAGAGTGAATGTCCCAGCAGGCTAATTTCCCACTCAGTATGTGTGTCGCTGTGCTCTGCTCGTACTTGCAAACACAGATGGACAGGCGAGTGAGAAAGAGAGGGAGAAAGAGAGAGAGAGAGAGAATGAGAGAGAGAACGAGAGAGCGTGTTTGAAGGTGGAGAAGTACAGTGAAGCCCTGTGGCTCAGGACCATTAACAGTTGTGAGTTATGCTGCTCTACATGCTGTGGTGGGACAGCGTCAGCCTAGTGTGTGTGTGCTGATTCAGGGCTTCAGCAGGCCACACTGTCAAAATACATGTCTATGAGAGCATGCATGAATGGCGTGTTTGGGATAGCTTCGTGGTGAGACAGGCACCAGACAGCCGGAGTCCAGAGTTTAGCTTGGGGGCTGAAATTAGTTTTTTTTTGGTGGTGGTGGTGATGTGTGGTTGTGTGTGTGTGTGTGTGTGTGTGTGTGTGTGTGTGTGTGTGTGTCTCTGTGTGTGTCTCTGTGTGTGTGTTCATTCTCTTCAATTTCCTCCTCATCCTCGTTTGCCTGCACACACATGAAGACTCATATATGCCAGCACACACCACACAGACAAAGACACACAGACCAAACCTTACAGGCTAAATCTCCCAAAACCTCAATGCGCTTCCAGTTGAGGGTGTTATTAGTGAACGTCTGAGGCTGTGTCCCAAGTCTGGAGGAGAGGAGACAGTCCTGTGACTGTGCTGCTTTCTGCATCATTTCTAAGTGTTTCTATCACAGACTAATGCTGGTGGTGATGCGGCTTCTTGGGGTTTCAAGTCCCGGCAATTTAAACTTATTTTTCTTGAGGTCACAGTGAACCCATCAGTGTCCAATTAAATCCCCGATGGTGTGGAAGACACCCAGGAGCTGATGAAGAGAGAGGAGCGGAGGGATGATGAGAAGGATCGGTTGTAAGAAGCGTGCTCTGGTTTTTCACGTACAATATGTGACAATTAACTTTGATCCACGCTGTGCAAACCCCTCCACCCTCCCCGCCCCCCTACCATCCATCCCTTTATCTATCTCCCCCCACCACTTTATCCTCCGGTCTCCCCATTCTTGATTTGCCGCCTTTTAATCTTTTTTCACTCCCTCTATGTGATGACGCCCGTCTTTCCTGAGTGTCTTCTGGAATGACAAATATATTTACTGTTACACACACACACACACACACACACACACACAGACACCCGTGCTATGTGAGTACATACAGAGTGACTGGGTAATGAGGCTCACTCACTCAGGGTCAGTGACCCCTGAGATGGGGAGGGAGGGAGGGAGGCTAAGGGAGATGAGAAAACAAGAGGGGAAGGAAAAGTGGGAATAACAAAAAGATGGAACAGGGATTTCTCTCACTTTTCTCCTCCATTTCTCCCCCTTTTTTCATCACATCGTGTTCCGTGTCAGCAGTTGGAGTGCTGCACTAACGCAGGAGGAGAGAAGTGGGAAGTAGCAGAGAGAGAAAATGTTTAAGTGCTGATGGCAGCCCCTGGTTGCTGCTGGGACCCGGGTGTCAGCTCTTATTCTGCCACAGCATGCCTCTGACAGAGAAATGATAGAGAGAGGGAGCCGGGGAAAAGAGGAGGGGGGGGGGGGGGCTGCTTCTTCTTCTTCTTCTTCTTCCCGTGTCTTGTCTGTTGGAGAACAGATCAAGAGCTCCAATAAGGAGAAGGGAGGTGCAGTGGGACGGGTGTAAGGCCGTTATTATACTGACCACATCTCTGAACTGTCTCCCTCCTCTTCTTCACATCATTCCTCTCTTCTCCCCCCTCCCTCCTTCCGTCAATGTCTGGTGATAGATTGAGTTATACTGCTCCCTCGGTGACAGGCATTCCCTCACGTTTCCACGGCAATGAGGTCAGAGGTGGACGCTCGTTATTGGCTGTTGTCTGTAATCATCGCACATCGTGCTGCGTGTTTGTTTGGAACCTCCTCCCTCTCTTCTCCCGACCTCCCTGACCCCTGCCCCGTGCAGTAGAGTGCGACCCCCGGGGGCCAAAGGGGTCCCGACTGTCTCGACCCGGAGGTCAGGGGTGTTTACAGAGTGTGTTGACGGGTGTGTTTGTGTCTGTGTGCGTTTGCGTCACAGAAAAGTAAACAAATGAGAGTTTGATCAGATTCCAATTGCAAGAAACTGACAAGAAATAACTAAATATTGTCTCCCAAGACACACACACACACACACACACACACACACACGCACGCACGCACACACACACTTTCCCAATGTCACTACTTCCCTCTCCTACTCACCACCCACACAACCACTTCTCCATCCTCTTTGCTGTTTCCTTAGTATTCTTTATCTCCTCTCCCCAGTCTGCCCTCACTGTCAGTTTGTGGTTGGCTGATGTTTCACAACTGTTCTCACAGCTGTTGATCAGAAAATGTGTGTGTGTGTGTGTGTGTGTGTGTGCGGGTGATAGTTTGCACCCTGGCTTGCATTCCTAATGTGCATCCCTGTACGTGTCTACCGGTGTGTGTTTGAGACCGTATAGGTGTCTATAACATCCGTTCGTGTGTGTGTGTGTTTGTGTGCTGTATACAGTGTGTCCTACAGCAGTCTCTCTTCATTGATTCAGTGGTGACAGACGGGGTTATAGATAGCTCCTTGAGACCCCCGCGATCAATCTTATCACCAAACAAACTCCCTCCTCACAACTCACAGCGGAGAGAGGTAAAGAAAAAAAGAGAGAGATGCATTGAAGACAAGGGAGATAAATATTGAAGGCGAGGAGGAAAACAAAAAGGAGAGGAAATGGGAAGAGAGAGGTGAAATAACCGAGACAGCAACAAATACGCCATTAATTTTGAATAACACGCCTGTGTCCATTTACATTCTCGTACTCGTCTGCATGTGCAACGAAGCAGACGCTGTGAGGCTGCGTGCACCATATGTGTGTGAGAGAGAGAGAGAGAGAGAGAGAGAGAGAGGAAGTGACAGAGAGAAATGAAGGCTACTGTGTGGAGATGGAGACAGTGATAGAGCAGCCATGTTCCTGCAGGCTGCCACGGACACACACACTGAAACCACAAGCGTCAAAAAGACGCCCAAAACGACACCGTTGACATTATACCACCTCAGAGCTGGAACACCACATAACCACCTCAAATAATTGCTTCTAATGGCAGATCATTTCCCTGTGATGCAGCTTGGTTAGATGATGTTCGTGCGTGTGTGTGTGTGTGTGTGTGGGCAGTGGTTATAGCTCAAAGAATTGGGTCTCACTGACAGAAGATGGGATGTTAGCTCGCCAAGAGTGGACAGTAATTGATGGAAAGCTCGGCTAATGCGATGTGTCAGACATATGAGGCCTGTCTAATCAATAGGAGCATGTGACCGGTTTGGGGGCTCTGTGTGTATGTGTGTGTGTGTGTGTGTGTGTGTGTGGATGATACAGTTATGCTGGTCACATCACAGTATGCACCAGCATGTCTGCGATCCAAAGCTGAAGACTTTTTTTTCAGGACTGGAGGCTGAAAAAGAGGAAAATAAAAGGAGATCTGAATGAGGCAGATGCTTAAGGGCAGGTTTTAACCCCACCCACTCACCCATCCACCACACAGACACACACACACACACATTTGCACACACACACACACACACACACACACACACATTTGCACACACACACACTTTCCTCTCCCTTCCTCTCTCTCCCATGATGAATCAGCTGTCACTCAGGCACCAGTCCAATCTACTGATAATGAGAACTGCATCAACACCCTCTCGCCTCTCTTTCTCCCTCCTTCACTCTCTCAATCTCTTTCTTCTCTTTCCCTCCCTCCCTCTCTCTGTCTGTCTCTCTCTCTCTCTCTTTCTCACGCACACACACATGTTGTCATACATCACTTTTGGGGACATTCCATTAAAGCTGCGACCTGAAGTTTTCCAGAGGGGCTGCATGTAAGAGTCTGTGTATGCAAAATGGCAGACTTAGCCCAAGTGAGAATGTTGTTGATGATGTCTCCAAGATGTGATGGCTGTGAAACTGAAAGAATACTATTATCTCAGGAGGAAGATGTCATCATGGAAGAACGATGAGATTTACAGCTTTTAGCAATACGACTTGAGGCTGGTGCGATGTGCTGTAAACAAAAACATGTGACGGAACTGCAAACTTCATGTCCTGCCTCTTAATGCTCTACCCAGACATCACTCACCTCACATTCCAGAGATTTTCCGGTTGTTGTGAATGGATCGGACCTAAACAATCTCCCGCTGCGTTCCTTACATGTCCGGAAATGCCTGGACCCAATTTTCCAGATATTTTAAAGACCCAGACCCTAAAAAATGACCCCTCCTTAGTTGACCCTCACCAAAATCATAACCTGAGGATTAATCAAACCCCTGACCATAACCGAGGACACAAGGCTGTCCTCAATTAAATGGACTTTAGTCTGAAATTTGTCCCATAAGTTACTCAATGACAGAATCACACACACACACACACACACACAGAGGCTCTCTCTCTTTCTTCATGTATCACACAGACACGTGTGTGTGCGTCACACTCACACAAACTCATTCATCTCTCCCTCTCTCATCCGTCTTATGATTCTCCTCCCCTCTTTTTTTCCCTTCCTCTCACCCCCCCTCTTTTCTCTCCCTGCTTCCCTGCCTCTTCCTCCTCCTCTCTCCTCCTCCTCCTGTGTGCACGCTGAGCTGAGCAGTCAGTGGTGGGACTGAGGCAAAGGAGGGAGGATAAAGCAAGAATAGAGACAGTGAAGAGAACAGAGGGAGAGAAAACAGATCATTATACAGCAAACGAGCAAGAGGCCGCTGAATGAATAACAAGGAAGGGATTACAAAGCCCAGGACTGAAAAAAAGAGGAGAGGACGCCGGCTGGAGACTCTCTCTCTCCTCTCTTTCTTTCTTTCTCTCACTCCCTCCCCCTCTCTCTATCCTTCTTGTCACCGTCCCAACTCTCAGAGGCTCTTCCTCCCTCACTGCCTCCCAACTCTCTCTGTCTCCTTCCCTTTTTCTTCTTTTTCCTCCTCCTCCTCCTCTTCGTCTTCTCTGCTTTCCTCTCATCACTCCACCTGTCTTCCCTCTACACGGGTTCAGAGGAGGGGAGGGAGGTAGACAGAGGCTGACCTCTTCCCTCTTCCTCCCTCCTCACACCCGCAGGGCCTAGAGAAGGAGAGAGAGAGGGAGAGGGAGAGAAAGCCGGAGCAGGGGGCTGTCTGATGACTTGCACCAACAACGAGCTCCTTAACCCAGCTGACCACAGCCCGATCCCCCTGCCCACCCACTCCCAGCCCCCTGTCACCCACACTGTTCGTGTCTGAGTCTGTGGAGCGGGGACCGGGACCATGTTTGGATTAAAGACGCCTCACTTCTACCTCCCAGGTTTGGACCATTTCTGTTCATCAGTGTTTGTTGTTTTTGTGTGTGGGCAGTTTTGTGTGGTCAGCTCTGTGCTGGTATTCCTCTCACACTGTGACAGATTGTGGGCTGGTCACATGGCTGCAGAGTGAATTTCACTGTCATTCAGCCTCTTCAGTCAATTAATAACTTGCGTGGAGTCACATTGATTTACTGCAGGTAAGAAGAGTTACCCTGTGTTTCTGTAACAGTCTGTGTTCAATAATGTTTATGTTTTTTTAATTAATCAAGTTTCCCAGAAACTGTTATTGCAAATATTCCTTCCAGGGACATTTATATTTTCTCTGTGAAAATAATATGTATTCATTTTGTTGATTAAAAGATATATTGTGTGTCTTTAGCCTAGTATCTACAGTTTAGATATTTTCTGTAATACACTGTAGACCCCAGTATTATTGTACACTTCTTAAAGCAACATTATAGTTAAATTCTTGTTGATTAAATTGTTGTAATACAGTATTTGCTATTCTCTTGGTCTTCTGATTATTTGTTAATTAATTTGATTCTAAGATATTTTGGTAAATTTTTGCCTTCATTTATAAAACACCTGAAGTGTGAAAGAGGAATTTTTATTTTGAATTATCAAATATTTTTTAACTGTTAGTTTTTAAGTTTGTGAATACTTTTATTTAAGCTTTTTAAATATTGTGTAGCTACATATGTGGACAAAATGATTCATTGTTTATTCAAGATTATATATTTTTCATTTTTTAAGAACATCAGATGCAACCCTAAAATGACTGTAGGGTGTCATGATGAGGTTTGGTCTGTAACAGCTCCAGGTTTGACCCTCTGTAATAACCCTGTGGTTTATCTCTCCTTTGCTGCTCCCCATTAGTCAAACAGCATGTAATGTGTGTCCATTGTCTGCAGTTGTGTGATATGTGAGAGAAAGCGTGGCCAGTGTCAGTGTGGAGACAGGTGTGAGGTTACCTGAGAAAGGTGCTTAAACGCACCTGATGGCAGGATGACAGAATGACACCAGGAGGAGAAAGGAGGAGGACAGATAGAAAGAGACAGAGAGAGAGGTCAGTGTGAGGAAGAGGGTCAAAAAAGAGGAGGTGAGGAGGAGAGGAAGGAAAGGTTGTGTAAATGTTCATTCAAAGGAAATGATTTGTTGTCTTAAAAGC
Organism: Paralichthys olivaceus; assembly: GCF_024713975.1. Classification (NCBI taxonomy): domain Eukaryota; kingdom Metazoa; phylum Chordata; class Actinopteri; order Pleuronectiformes; family Paralichthyidae; genus Paralichthys; species Paralichthys olivaceus. Next base: position 9,873,671 of record NC_091099.1, on the reverse strand, counting down.
AGACCGTCCCGATGTGTCTTTCCTCTGACCCCTGAACCTGATCTCTGACCTTTCAGCTGTCTGGGTCAGTCTGTGGTCAATGATTAAAAACCTGCTGTGGCAGAAGGTGAAACACAGAGGAGAGGGAGTGGGTGAGAGACAGAGAGAGAGAGAGAGAGAGAGAGAGAGAGACGGTGTGAGGAGCGGGGGGATTGATGGAGGGAATTAGAGGGCGGAGAGCAGATTAAACAATGTTCTTTGCCTTGTGAATCTTTCATGCTGGTTTTTGAATAATACATCTGCTTTCATAAATGATTGAATCAGGGCGATTATGTGGTGCTTTGTCATTGTTTGTATATCTCCATGTGTGTTTGTGTGTGTGGTGTGTGCATGTGTGTTTGTGAGTGTTCTCTATCTATGTGTGTGCATGTGAACAAGAGAGGAAGGAGAAGAAGAAAATCTCTTCAGGAAGCAACAACCCCCTCTCTCTCATCCCTCCCCCTCTCCACTCTCGCTTTCATCCCCTTTTTTTTGGTTTCCTAGGTCTCACTTAATGTGTGTGTGTGTGTGTGTGTGTGTGTGTGTGTACTTTTGAACGTCTGCGTGTGAGTGTGAGTGTGTGTACTGATTGCATTATTGTGCATGTGTGTAAATGTTTTTTGTCATAGCCGGCACCTTCATGTGTGTGTGTGCATGCGTCTGTCTGTCCCTCACTGTGTGTCTGAGTATGTGTGTGTGTTCTCATCATTTACACACTGGAAGAAACCCCAGCCCCCCTCCTGGTCCTAACTGCCGTTGCTGTGGAGACAGTGTCAGCCACACGCTCGCTCCTCAATGATCATTTGACAATGTAGGGGTTGAGGGGTAAAGGATGTGTGTGAGTGTGTGTGTGTGTGTGTGTGTGTGTGTGTGTGTGTGTGTGTGTGTGTGTGTGTGTGTGTGTGTGTGTGTGTGTGTGTGTGTTGTGTGTGTGTGTGTGCCTCTACATCTATCTTTGAGAGGACCAGTTTGGCCTTTAGACCTTATGCTTGAGGACATGGTGGGATACTGAGGAACATTTTACTGCTTCTTACAACTTTAAAGATCTATTTTACAGTTAAGACTTGGTTTTAAGGTTCAGGATAGAAACAGGTTTAGGTTAAGGGTTTTGCTTAAGCTTCATGTCAATCAGCGTCCTCACAATGATTGTACA